>NC_045765.1:67753092-68056732 GCF_008692025.1 Phocoena sinus | reverse complement strand
GGAAAGAAGAAAGGCCCTGAACGAGGAGTCACAATTTCAACACCCTAGTGGTCGAGCATTCTTCAGAATAGTCACTGGTTTCATACGAAGTCCCCACCTCCAAAAAACAACAAAAACCCTGATGATTTGCACAAAGGATCGATTTCATCTTATCGCATATTTGTAATTATCAAGACTTCAGCCCAGATGATAACACTTATTCCCGTCCCCCTCAACCACTCCACCCCCCACTTTAAACAAGAAAGCAATCTGTCAACTCAAACCAAATGTTTTCCATTTTTTGCACTCTCTCATAAACATCAGCAGACTTAGTCAAGCACAGGCAAAGTGCCAGCCACAGCAAGAATACACTAACTCCAAGATGTGGGAGTTGGCTGTGTTCCTCTGAGGCTTGCACAGAATGGCATTAAAAGTAATGAACACACAGAGGGACCCTGCAGGGCACGACGTGGTTTGTGTTTATGACTCATTGGAACACTGTGAGTATGAGTGAGTCTTCTAAATCTACATGTACTTGACATTTTTTGGCTTTGAACACACATTGACTCACTTTTCAACATGTTCAGGCTTCTTTCCCTTTCAATTGTCCAATCCCCATACTCCTACCCTGTGTCTGTTCTTCCCCTCTTCTCTCCCCTACAAAGTATACTCTAGCCAATTTCATAGAAGATTTCCAGTCCCTGTCTAAACGTCCCTGTCTTCTCAGGGCAGATGATGCCTAGGGTTAGGGTTACACTGAGGTGATGTCAACAAACTGAGAAATTTCAAATTCCATTGTATATTTAAATTATAGTTATAATATCTTGGATCTAAACTAAAGGTATATTAATTAACCTATAAAATGCAGCTTAATGCTACAAATAATAATTACCTAATAATTTGGTTGGAACAGTCACAGTCTTTAAGAACACTGAAGAAAAGTTGCACATATAATTTTATGTTTAAAATATACATATGAGCTAGGTACACTAAGAGAAGTTGAAACTAGAGAGAATCAATATTCCAACACTTACTACTCATTGAGGCTAATGATGTTTGTCCAGTAAGGAAACTGATGCAACTGTTAACTTTCCATAATAAAGAAAAGTAACACAATTTAAATGGTACTGTAGTAACCTGCTTGGTCTATTTCATCTTGTGATTGTTATTTGTACTTCTATTCTGCAGGAGGCCCAAGAACTACATTATCTTACATAGCTTGTAAAATAAGAAGGCAACAATGACAACAAAATTTCAGAAATCAAGGGTTACACAACATACCTTTCCTTAGTAGGTGAAACAAATCAATTGAGTGGCCCTTCTAAATAAAATTGGTTATATGTTTATTTACCTAAGCTTTGGCTCATGGCTGAGTGATTTCCAAATGAAATAAAATCTGTTACTAGAAATCATTAGAAAATTCACTGTCGTTACACGGTTAACATCAGTCACTTAATAGTGAGGTTACTTCCTATTAAGACCAGACTGTAAAGCTATGATGATTTCTTTGCACATAATAGCAAGGTACCAAATAAGCTACTGATTAGATTACAATTATAAGAGCCATTGCAAAGCCCTAAATATATAACTGGCAGGGTTCCTCTGAGTTGAAAGTGCTAATCTCCAATACACAGCAGCTCTGGCTTGGCTTGTCTTGTTAGGTAAACAAAATGTGTCTTGCCTGTCATTGCCATAAAATATTAATGCACTGGAAGTCCCTAAACCTTGCTAAGCATAAGGCCTATTATCACACTTAAGAGTAAAGCAATCTAATAAATCGCTGGCTGTATAAAAACTAAGTCAGCTGGCAGAGACAGTAATCTCCCTAAGGGATAGGAAGAGCCCCATCTTCAACTACAGCAGCTGCAGTTCCAGAGAAATTATGTTTCTTCCACTCAGTAAAAATGCATTTGTGCTGAATTCTGTTATTTAAACTCTAATGGAATCATTAGGAATATCCATACGTTATGAGTAATAGAAAATTAACTAAAAAAAAATCTACAGTACTGTCATATAATAGTCACAGTCTTTTTATTAGTTTAGAGGGCTAAATCTGACGTAATATCAAGCTGCTTATTTCTAATACCCATTTTGAAAGTATGAACCCCCAACTCATACATAAATAGTCATGTGTAAACAACAAACGCCGAGCTGATATCCTTAATTGAAAGCAACTTGCTCGTTTGGCCATGGTATGAGGTCCTTTAGGCAACATGTGAACGTAAATGCAATACAGTTGCTATATACCTTAGAAACTGTTAAAAAATTGCTGTTATACCTAACCAATCTCTGAAAACCATAAGAAAGTTGTATTTTAGAATGGACCATACCTTTACTTACCCCCTCACACACATACAAATTGAATTACTTAAATCAACATATTTCCAGTAATAGATGAAAGAGGGGCAGATAGATTTTTTAAAATAGTAATAATAAGTGCTTTCACATATATTATTTCATTTTAACCCAATAATAACCCAGTAAAATAAGCACAGTTATCATGTCCATGTCAAAAATGAAGAAGCAGATAATTTGTCCAGAGTCAACCAGTTAGTGAGAAGTACAACCAGTTCTTAAATCCTGCTCAACTGATTTTGATTTCCACACCTCTAAAAGCAGCACAGTTGCTGTTGTTTTGTTTTGTTTTCTACTTACAATTTCACCTTGCCAAAGACATTGCTTCAATTCTTAAAAAGCATTTAGAATACTAATATGTAATTGCTCCCCAGGGATTTGAGGTTAAATGATTAATGGATGATGTGCACCTTTCATGTGACATTCAATAATAAAATGTTGATGACCTACACATATGAAAAATGTGAACTAAAAAACCCTGCCATATCTAGAAGTAATATCAGGAGATGAAATGTTAAATGGGGGAAAATAACTTTTTCAAGGGTCAGGGATCATAGTCTTTAAACTTACACAGCGACAGATGTGTATTAACAAGTATTCCTTATACTCATGATGATGGTGCTTCAATAAAGGAATACAGTCCTCCCCTGTGTATTGTATATGGTGTTAATGTTCTTAATAAGGCCATGCTATTTTCTCTGTGTTGACAGTAACCCTGGCATCAGAGAAACTAAGAAAATTGTTATTACAATTAAGTGTGCATTATTTCATCACTTAGGATGGTCTAAATCATAATGAATCTGAGGCACAAAGACCTTCAGTCCTGTGAAAAGTGGGTCTGAAAGTTACACTTACCTAATTACTCTGGTAAGATCTACAGTAGACAGTGATATCAACCTCTCTGAATTCCTAATACTTATTTCATACGTTCCGTCAGCACTTATTTGCTGGTAACATGCTCTATATGCAGCATGATGTGAGCTGCTGAAGTTATAAAGGCAATTAAGATTCAATGACTATTCTCAAGGTGGCAAAACTTTGTAAAGAAAAATAAAGTGAAATTAAATAATGCACTCATATATGTTGATAATGGGGACAAAGTGCTCAGTGAAACACAAGATGCAAAAAAATTATATTTCTTCATTTTCTGAAATCAAATCTAACCGGACTCCAAACCTTTATTTGCTACTGTTGGCAAGAAGGACAGTAGCAGCCATACTGTCTCCTCTCTCCCTCTCTTTATTTGGTCCCAGGAAAACAGCAGTTTACCTTGAGCCCTAGAGCACGGTGCTCATTCTTGATGTCATAGTTCATTGTGTGGCACTATGCCAATGAAGCATTTCCCCTCAGAGCTGGGTCCCCACTCTTTATTACCCTTCCTCTGATCTTTGTTGAGACCCAGGGAACAACCAACTTAGTGGCCAGTTTCTACCACTCAAAAATGTCTTACTTTAAGGTGTTACATCCAAGTGAGTTTTCATTCCCTACCTCACAAAAAAACCTGCAACATTATTTGATTGTTCCCCTCCTTTCTTCTGTGTTGAGAATTATTTTGTTATTGCCCCAAGCTGTTCTCTCTTTCTACTGGATAAAAGATCCAATATTTCTCTCTTGGTTGCTTCCTTTAACAGTTGAGTGTAATGGTATATAGCAGCACTGAATGATTCATGAAGTCAGACTCCAGACTCTCAACCTACCAGTCCCCTCTCCCCCCAAGGATGAAGCCCATTTTTTAATAGGCAGCAGAAAATAAATAACAGGGTTGTTTGGTACATCCACACTTTTGAATTCTCAATATCTCACCTTGTTATACCCGTAACACAAGTTCTCAAAAAGCATGCAGATGAAGTGCTATCTAAGTCCTTCAATTATACCATCCTCTTTCATGATCCCATTTCCATATCTGTAAATAACATTTTTTCTTCTGGAATGAAAATGCTGAATTTTCAAGGTTCAGTTCATATGTCAACATTTCTATTAATTAATTCCCAACTTCTCTAAGTAAAGAAATCTCTTACTCTCCTCACTTCTACAGTATTTTAATGTCATTACTATAGTATATTTGAGATTATATTGTAATTATCTGTTTAGTTGTCTGTCTCTACCCCAGATTATTATATTCTGAGGATATGCACTATTTCTAGTTCATAACATGCACATATTCTAGTTCATGAATTTCTAGTTCATGCAGTCTCAACTTTGGAACACCTAGGATGACAATAACAGGATGACAAAGAAGGGATGTTAAGACAAAAAATAGCCAATATCAAGAGAGTGGCTGGGCCAATACCCCAAAATATTGACTAATCAAGTAATCCAGTTCAGTAGGATGGGTTAACTCAACAGTAATCAGTGGGCAGTGGTGAAACTTGGCATCAGGCTAATGGCAGTATTTAGATCTAAGGGGTTCTCCTGGATTGAATCTAGACATCAGCTGGTGACATCTAGTGCCAGGGCTGATGAATCATGAAGTGTTCCAGCAACGTAAATGAGAGACCAGAATAGGAGAGGAGACAATGAAAGAGCTGAGCCCTAGGGCTAAGAGTTTTTCCTTTGCATTCCTTTAAAATATCAATACTAGTCATCAGTAATAATAGTAATAGTGAATAGTAGCAATTATTAGTATTATCATCAGCAGTAGTAGTAAAGATAACATTTCCCAATGTACCCAACATATATTTCCTCATAGCTCATTAGCCAGAATTAGGTAAAGAAAATAATGCACTCAAATATGTTAAGAGTGGGAATGAAGTGCTCAATGACAAACACAATACTAAAATACTATATTTCTTAATTTTCCTAAAAATATCTCATCTAAACTCCAAGACTCCATTTGCCAGTGCTGGCAAAAAGTCACTATCAGTCAGGTTGGTTCCTTCTCCCTTGCTTTCTTTGGTCCCAGGAAAATGGCAGAGCACCCTAAGCCTTAAGCATGGTGCTCATTCCTAGAGTCATCAGATCCCTCCTAGATGCTCATTGTCAGCTGGACTTTCTTGATTGCCTTAAAGCAATAATTATGCATTCCCTGGGTCTGAGTACACTGTCATACAAATAAAGTGAACAAGAAAGAAATGGAAATGGCTATTGCGTAGGCCACCAACAGCATCTATCATAATCTGGTTGTAAAAAGATCCCCCAAAATATCCAGAAGAGACAGAAATGGGAAGAATGAAAGATAAGTTATAAAAACTATTGAGAATAGAGATAGAAATGTCAACATAAGTTAATATATGAATTTACAAGGAAAAATAAAGACAGTGCAAGACATTTTAGAAAAAAATAATGACTTAAATAATGAATTAAGAAAAATGTAAGACCTCTGATTGAAAGAACATATATGGCACACTGGATAAACTAGAACAAACCCACACTGAGACATGTTATAGTGAAAATTAAGAACATCAAGTAAAAATAAAAGGTTCTTTAGGTTCTGGAGAGGAAAATCTAATCACTCATAAATGAGTTAGAATCAGAATGACATTGAAATTCTCAATGACAACATTATAGTCAAGAAAACAAGGAAGTTGTAACTTCAAAGTGTTGAAAGAAAAGTACATTATACCAAATTCTACATCCAGTTAAATATTTTCTCTAAATGTGAGTGCGAAATAAAAATATCATTGGCACAAAGGGCTTCAAAAAGTTTATCACACAAAAACCCCTTTGACATGTTCTCCAGCAAGTAAAGAACTACCCCCAAGAGGATGCTGCAAATACATGGGAACTAAGGGTGAGTAAATAACTTAGGGAAATATTTTATTATCTAAAACAGCAATGACCATAAGAAAAAAATCTAAAACGGAAGAAAATATTCCTAACACTCAAGAATTAAAATTCTAGGTGATGTACATATGGAGGGCTTGTTAGTGTTTAACCTACTGAAATCGAATTTATGAATATTTATAAGCTTTAAAAACTGATTAAAAAAAGACTTGAGCATAAGTTTTAGTAAAGGATAACCATTTTTCAAATCAGTAGAAGAAAATCCATTATACTCATTGGATATTAATAGAAAAAAAAAACTGAATAAATTGAAAAAACAGAATACCTTATCAGAAGTAAATCCCAGTATAATAATAATTAAGAGAAATGTAAATGTCTGTTACCACTAATCAAAAGACTCTCTGATGGATTTGTTTTTTTAAGAGTCAGAAATATTAAACAGGAAGACACATGAAGTCTGAAAGCTGAGGGACAGAAAAAGGTAACTGCACACATATGGGGACAAAGAGAAAGCCAGAATCAAACAAAATAATTTAAAATAAAAATTACCATGAGAAAAAAGAGATACTATATATATTGGATATATATAATCATCATGAATCTATCTCCATACAACAGTACAGCTGAAAATACTACATAATAACTTCTCACAGAACTACAAGGGAACACGGAAAAATCAACAATTGTAATTGGAGATTATTAACTAAAAACTGCCAATAAATCAAACAGACCAAAAAAAAAAAAAAGCAAATATATTTCTTATAGAATACAAAAAAGCTCTAAGTAATAAACTTTATATCAACAGAGACTCTGAATTTGCTTCAAGCAAAATTAGGAAATTAACCTTGTGGAAGGCCACAATGTCTCAATAAATTCCTAAGAATCAATACTGTACAGCCTTTATCTATAAAACAATACAATTATAAATCAATGATACAGAGATAGCTAAAATATTAATGTCTAAAAGAAAATACTTCTCAATAGTCCTTTGATTCAACATGGAAAATTATGAACATCTTAGAGTCTTATTTTGCTCAAAATAGTTAGAATTTATGACAAAGGATGTTCAGGCAGACGAGCTCTCATGACACAAGGAGGAACTCCTACAAAGAATAAGTCATTTTAGGACAGGACATCTATGGCCCCTGGGGACTCAAAATGTCTCAAGTTCTCTTTTTACAATAAAAATATTGACGCTTTGATGAAAAAGAAACTTTTAATGGTCTGTTGGTGATTGTGTATGCAGGAAAGTGGTGATTTCTACTGAATTTAACACTTCATGCTCTGGTCAATTTTCTTTTAGTTGACAACCTTAATAATATAAGGTAACTTTGCCCATAATTTTGTTTATTTTTTAGCCCTGATTTACCCCTCTCTACTACAAGTAGGGTGCTAAGTACTTGTGTGTTTTTCTTTCACAATAGTGAAAGACTGAATTCTTGTTTCTACTATCAGCACTGACTGCTTATTAGAAAATGGTCAGGAGAAGAGGTTTCCGGTTTGCAAAGACAAGGGGAGATGTCTTTTAGTAAACGTCGTCAATAATATGAGTTTGAGCAGCAAGGGATAAGTTATCCCTCACTGAAAAATAGAAGAGAAATTGCAGCATAATCCAAGTTGAATGGACATAAGAAAGACAATACTTTCATTCATCTGTTAACTTATTTATCCATGCACTATGTGAATGACTCTATACATAATGATGAAGAGCATGGCACTGGAGCCTTCCTGTGTGGGTCCCACTCCTACCTCTGACACAGGTGAGGTATGAAACTCTAAGCAAGTTGCTTGATTATCCTGTACCTAAGTTCCTTGGTTTGTGAAGGATGATAACCGTACCTACTTCCTGGGTTGATGTGAGGATTAAATGATGATAGAGTGAGAGAGAGAGAACAACAGATTACAAGGCACCTACAGATATACAGTCCCTAGAACAAAGACTGGCCTGTGTGCTAAGTGTCAGCTGTTACTACCAGGTTCCAGGGCTAGCTGCTAGGGATAAAATATGGGGTAAATGAAAGTTAGTTTAAGACAAAATCATACAGAGTATGATAGGGCGGATTATGGAATTTTACTAATCCTAAAAGTATAGGGGAGCTATTAAAAGCTTTGGAATGGGCAGGCTAAATGGTAACCTTTGCTTGTCCTAAAGATTATTCTGACTGCAGTGAGGAGAATGGATTGATCAGGAAAGGGGATGAGTAGACACAGAGAGACAAGTGAAATGTTATTAAATGCCAAAATCAGTTGCAAAGGAAGGCTTAAATTTTCTAATTTTCTTTTCTGAAAATGTGGGGTGTGTGTGAGTGTGTGTGTGTGTGTGTGTGTGTCGTGCCTAAATTATCTGTGGGATCAACTATGCATTTGGAGTTGGAGTAAATAACCCTCTGAGCTTTGCAAAGTTTCTAAGCTTCTCTAAGATTTAATTTCCTCTTTCTGTAAAATGTGGCTGTAGAGCATTTTCATGAGAACTAAATAAAAAACTGTATGCAAAAAAAAAATTTTAACCTTAGAGCCCAATATAAATATTCTAGCTGTCATAATTATATGGGGGGACATGGAAGGGGAAACTAAATCTCAAGGTCTACCTAGGATGTTTATTTCACCAGAGGAGAGGCATAAAGGTGGAAATGTCATATCACGAGGCAAGAAGTTGTGCGATTAATATCTGTTCTTACAAACCAAGTTTTTCTTCTAAGAATGTCCTTCATCTGGAATGGTGTTTCAAGGTTCCTCATCTCTGACCAACTGCTCCTACGTATTCACCTCACTCCCTCATGACTTTAACTCTTACAATTTTTTACCCGACTGGGACATGGATCCAAACATTTTGTAGCTTTCCTCAATACCTTCATGTCCTCACATCCCTCTTTAACCCAGCTTAAATTCCATGGGCAATCAACATAATCATTCCTGTGCACCACCTCCCCACCCATTTCATCATATGGCCCTGGAAAAATCCCAAACCTAATTAAATTGAACTATCCACATACGCTCCTCTTGCACCCGTGAGCTGAATATATGAACAGCAAAACCACAATGACTGGACTCATTTTATAATCATGACTACTAACTACAGCCTATTCCACTTCCCCTGGTCTATTCCCCCTCCCTTTCTTCCAGACTATTGTCTCCTGGTGGAGCCTCTATTCTCCAAATTCCAGCTCTTCCTCCTTCATCCTTATCCTCAGCTTCTGCCCATTTCACTGAGGAAAGGAAAAAATCAGAAGATAACTTTCACAGACTCTGCAACCCCACCTCCCATTAACACATATCTGTACCCATACCTTTGACCTTCCTTCTTGTCACTACAGATAGACACTCTCTGTCCAAATTAAAGCTGGTCTCTCCATTCATGCACTGGACCCCAATCCCGCTAGCTACTCTAAGACATTGCACGTTTCTCCTTCATTGTCCTTTCTCCTTCTCTGTCATGATTTTCCCCACTCTACTAGATCACTATTATCAGCATATAGGCATTCTAAAATCTCTCAACTGTACATTATCCTCCAGATTCCATCCTGTTTTCCTGCTCCCCTACATGAGGACATTGTTCTGGGAATTTGCCTCTCTCTCTCCATCATTCATTTTCTCCCTCCCTTCTTCCCTCCCTTTCTTCCTTCTTTCCTCCCTTCCTTCCTTCCTTCCTTCCTTTCTCTCCCTGTTTCCTTTCTTTCTTTTTCTTTCTTTCTTTCTTCTTCTTTTCTTTCCTTCCTTCCTTCCTTCCTTCCTTTCTTTTCTCTCTTTCCCTCTCTCTCTCTCTCACATACACACATCAATTTTTCCCAACAGTGTACAAACATCCTATTATTTCTTCCACTGTTAAAAGAAAAAAGGAAAATCCTATAACCCCATAATCCTTCCAGCTGATGTTCTATTTCATTCTTTCTCCTGTGAGAAAGCTCTCAGGACTGGCATTTGATATAATATCTCCAATTTCTCTCTTCCTTATTTTCCTCAGAATCCTTAGACTTCTGCACCTACCACTTCAGCTAAAATGTTCTTATCCAGCTCACCAGTGATCTCTTTTTTGCTGAGTCCAATAGTCCACTGTCATATTACTTAACCATAACAGCAGCATTTTATACTTTTCTATTTAGCAATCTCCCCAACCTGGAGTTTGGATTCAGTCTTTGTTTGTGTCCTCTTCTCTTATGGTCACCTTGTCATTCTGACCACCTGCATGAAACAACCATCTCCCTCCAACATAAACACACACACACACACGCACACAGAGGCACATGAATCCACACATGCGTGCGTACACAGACTCATAAGCGAGGTCCTATCTTCTTTATCCTACTTGACTTTTTTCCATAGCATATATCAACATTTGACAGACTTTGTATTTACTTGTTTGTTTACATTTCATATCCCACGATTAGAACATAAGTTCCACAAGGACGCAACTTTGTTTTATTCATCATTAAATCTCCAGTGCTTACAACAGTGTTTGACACTTAGGAGGTATTCAACAAGTTTTATTTGAATGAATGAATAAATAAATGAGTGAAATCAATATTTAAATTTAGGAAATTTTTCAGAAGATAAAAATAATTGTTTATATAGCAATGACAAATCAAACATGTTAACAAGCTATGACAAATATTCCACACACATATTTATTCATCTGTAGTATTTATAACTTGCCTGTTTCCAAAAAGTGATATGAGGTAGCTGACATGTTTATAGTACTGCTATTTATAAACTGAGTGCAGAGTATTCTGTCTGTCTCTTATGAAGGGAAAAAATGCTAATTCCTTTCATAAAATATGAGTAAAGCTTCCAAAACAGGGGAGAAGGAATAGACTAATAAAGCTTTCTTCAAGCAATAACTGACCAGTAATTTGTTTGATTTTTTAATATATTTTAAAAACATACAAGTGGGCAGTGCTAAAGTTGGGGTATATTTTAGTTAATAGAAACCAAGAGGATTTTTTGATTTCAAGGGTGAAGACATCAGGGCTTCCCTGGTGGTGCAGTGGTTGAGAGTCCACCTGCCGATGCAGGGGACACGGGTTCGTGCCCCGGTCCGGGAAGATCCCACATGCCACGGAGTGGCTGGGCCCGTGAGCCATGGCCGCTGAGCCTGCACGTCTGGAGCCTGTGCTCCGCAACGGGAGAGGCCACAACAGTGAGAGGCCCATGTACCGCAAAAAAAAAAAAAAAAAAAAAAAAAAAGAGTGAAGACATCAAATGAGCCTTTACTCTCTTCTTTGATATACCTATGCTTGTTTCCAGTTTTACTGGCTCAAAACACAATTCCACATACACCAAATACAGTATTGAAAATTGCATATTATAAAAAAGTCCTTTTAAAGTCTTTACTGTTATCACTTTGAAATAAAAACAGAAGTTATCGCTAATTCTAAAATGTTTAAATTAGTCAAGACGTTAAATATCCCTATGTACATTATTTGCCTAATATACCTTTTTACCATCTAAAATTGAGATATCTTTTAATTTCTGGTAAGAAATTAATTTTCATGATGAGATTGGCTAGCCTCTGGAACAAGTTTTCCATAGAAGTGGAGAAGGTTTTGAGGCGATTAAAATAAAACCATATGAAACAGTGGAAAATGTACTATAATATGAGGAAAAATGCTGCCCAGATTCCTGGAGGCTAGAGCCCAGAGCTGAATAAGGCTTTTCAATCTCCAGCCATTATGATTCTAGGTAACTATGCCGAGAAGAGATGAAATCAGTGGTTTTTCTATCCACGTTGAGTTCCTATTAGCCCCTTGAGGAAATAGGGGTTTTGCAGAAAGTGTGAGTTCTCTGTTACTGAAATGACTTTGTTTAATTTCCTAATAAAACAGGCATTCGAATAATAGCTCCATCTTCTAATATTAACAATGCTGCAAAGTTACACAAGTTAGAATAATTTTCCTTTGCTTGGACGGCAAGATCTTTCAGTCTCCTTATCCCTCTTTTCCCAATGTGCCACCCCGTTTATAGTATATATTTGCTACTTAATATTTGATTTCACGTTTGATTTCAGTCATCCTGACACAAAGCTGTAGAGTGAAGTTGAAAAATTCAAAAGAGAGAACATAGCTGCCATCCTACTGTGAGTGAGTCCACTGAACTGTAAATCTACCCTACATTTAATTACTCAACTAGACGGTGCAAGGATAAGGTCTCCAGAGTGTTGTGCTATCATGAGTGATTGAATCTGCTTGCAGTAATAAGCTTTTCTACAGCGAAGCCAAAAGGTTAAAATTATACATAGAACTTCAAGGCAAGCATTGTTTTTAAATAGCTGCAAAACCAAAAGAATAACAGAAACTTCTTTTGAATGAATGCCTTAGTTTCAAAACCTTAAGTTGACGTAGTAGAGTTTTGTGTAAAGAACTGTTTCCTCAAGCAAATTTACAAGTATTTGGGTCAGTCATGGGGTTGGAAAGCCCTCCCCATGCCAACTTCTACCACATCCACAGTACCATAAGCCGGTGTTTGTATAACGAATAGCAAAGATGATTGCACTTGTGAGATGAATCAGCAATTCCCAATTAGAGCAGCAAAATAAAACTGTTTTCTTTCTGAATCACTGTGCAAGGCAAATGGAAAAGTGACAAATAGACTTTGTTCTCCATAAGTGATGGGAGGGGAATTCATGTGGGGAGCCAAATTGCCAAAGTAAGGCACACCAGTCTTGCCAGCAAAACTGTTCTCATCCCCACAGAGACCACAAAACCCTGCAGCTGTAATTTCAGAAGCACACATGTGTATAAATCAAGTAATTGCACACCTAACTATCCACTTGAGCCCGTGTGCCTGGCTTTTTTTGCAGGTGCCCGGGGTACTTGCGCTATTTCGCTTTGAAAACAAGGTTTAGTTTAATTGACAGGATATTATCAAATTCAAGCTGACTTGTATGGACAAGTCTCAAAATATGAGGGTGGCATACAGAATCAAGTAGCACATATGAATGTTCTATATGTGCATTCTGCAAGGTCCCTGGAGCTGACTGAATTCTAAACAACAGAACAGGACAAAATTAAAATGTCGAGTTAGTTCTAATCCATGGAAGTATGTTTCCAGAGCATTCAATGAAGCAACATCATTTTGGAACGTACTTGCCATTTACAGGAAGAGACAGAGTGAGAGAGAGAGACAGAGAGCATTGAGCAAGTATTATATTGCTTTATACGATGATGTTTTTAAAAGGGACAAGTGGGTGCTTTGGGTCTACTGGCCAGAAGAGCAAGCAGATCTATGTTTCTGTGCTCCAGTTGGCTGGAGCCCCAGCAGACAACCAGGGAGCAGGCTGCTTGCTGCCCAGGAAAGAGGCACTCGTCACAACATGGAATCTGCCTGCATGCTAAGCTTTTACTCTAATTCTTCCAGGAGAAATTCAGGTTTGTGGGACTTCAGAACAGGTGTAGTTGCTACTAGTCCTCTACAAATGCTTTACATGTTCCAGTAAAATAAGATTAATGTGGAACCAGTTCATCCAAAGATTCTGCTGCAAGTCAACACAACACATTCCTACAATCTTCACCTTGAGAGAAAGAAAAACATGGCATTTATTTCACAAAGATATTTAAACCACCAACCTCTCATCTACCCCCATCATCCAAGAAGTTTATAGATTTGTTTCATACACACACACATGCACATTGTAAACCAACAAATTCCTAATAGAATGATGCCAAACCTCACTAACAAATAATAAGATGTTGTACGCAGTATCTCCCATATCTTATTCTATTTCTAAAGCACCTACTGTTAATATTGCCACACACAACAGGGAATTAACTGAGGTTCCAAATGGACTATGAGAAATTCAACCTCAGCATTCTTTGCAGCTGGTTCATGTTTTACTATTTAAAATAAAGAAATGGAATCAGAGGTCCCCTGCAAGTATAAAAGGTGATCTGGTAACTATAGGTAAAATCAATCATGTGATAAAATGTCCCATAAGGATGATGTTTCTTAAGACATAGTCAGTGGTCAGCCAGAGGAAGGAAAAGAGAACTCTACGCAAGATTTTGTCCTAAAAATGTGTGCAAAGTCCCACTGGTCCATTTGGGTAAAATTTCCAGTAAGTCGTGTTTTCACACAGTGATTATCAAAGAAACCCCTTATATCTTCATTTAAACATTAGCCGAAAATAACATTTCAATGTGACAGCAACAAAATTTAACCCTACTTTTTTTAATGACTTACTGGTTTGTTTTATTGAAAACTTTAACCAAAGGTCTGGTTTTGAAGCTTTTAGAACTGACAGACACTTTTTGCTTTGTTATCAGGGAGCTTGAAAATGTATAAGGTATTTATGGCCTATTAAAGAACCATTAGGCCATAAAAATAATCTGCCTGTAAAAACGATGAGGAAAGGTGAAATGTACAGTGTATAAAGTACAATCTGATCACTGTATAAGGGCCTAGTAGGAAAGCTATTGATTTCTTTTCCATCAAACATATTAAATTTCAGATGCATTAATAGGTTAAAAAATAAACTTGAATCTAATATGAAGGAAAGAAAGGAAGCAATATAAGAAAAAGAATGCCAACAAGCTACCATACATTTGAAATTATGTCTATGTGTATTGTGAGGGAGGCATATGGAATTAGCATCAATAACAGACCCAGGAAATACCTGTAGGTTGGGCTATTCACTGTTCAAACACAAAACATCTCCCAAAGTAATAATTCTCACTTTGGGGTATAAAATTTGCTGTATTATAAATATATGAGGAATATAACAAGTTTCTTGGCACAAGGTTTTTGGCAAAGTAATAATTGTGATTAATTGTTAATCATTGTATTATATATCATAATAAAACTATATTGTTATATAACTATTATAAATTAGTTTAATAATAATTATATATTATAGATTTAGAACTTGAAACTGGCTTACTTTTTAAAAATAGAGTATAATCAAAGTTACTCCTATAATAATGTTACTTTATTTAATTTGTATTCCCAAAACCTTTCTCATGAGAATCTTGGGAAAACCATGAATGCTTCACTTATGTTAATGTATATATTAAATGTTTTGTGGCAAGGAAACAAGTAAGGGACTTCCCTGGTGGTGCAGTGGGTTAAGAATCTGCCTGCCAATGCAGGGGGCATGGGTTCAAGCCCTGGTCTAGGAAGATCCCACATGCCCCAGAGCAACTAAGCCCGTGTGCCACAACTACTCACCCTGTGCTGTAGAGCCCGCGAGCCACAGCTACTGAGCCCGCGTGCCACAACTACTGAAGCCCACGCACCTAGAGCCTGTGCTCCGCAACAAAGACAAGCCACCACAATGAGAAGCCCACACATTGCAACGAAGAGTAGCCCCTGCCCACTGCAACTAGAGAAAGCCCACACGGAGCAACAAAGACCCAAAAATAAATAAATAAGTAAATTTATTTAAAAAAAAAAAAAAGGAAACAGGTAAGAACTAGTTCCCAAAAGGAAGCTTATGATATTATTTTAATTATTTTAAAGGGCAAAAGTATCAATGAGTAGACCTAATAAAATATTGATACAGTCTGTACAATATAATTGAAAGTTGATTGAAAATGCTTGTGTGCTAAATTGGGCACATAGAGATAAAATAGAGGCACATTCTAAATTCCCCCAATGTCTCTGCATTCCATGTCTACTAAAAGAGTCTGTTACTATGTTTTATCAATTTTATGTATTAAGATACTTCTTTAAAGCCATGATTTCCTTTAATAGAACTCTAACCCTATTACTCTTAAGCTTTTTCCTGCCAATAATGCACAGGAGTTTCCTAATGTACCAGAAAATGGCCCCTAGGGAAAAAAAAAAAAAGAATGCATGAACACCCCACACAGGGGGATAAGTTCAGAGATAAGCTTCCTAATCTCATTATTAAGCTTTGCTTTACTCATATTATTTGTTTTATTGTCTAGGCCAGTTCTCCAAGTAAATTCTGGGAATAGATATCAACATGAAATTGCAACTTATTAGAAATGCAAATTCTTGTGGGGCCCAGTAATCTGTGTTTTAACCAGCCCTCCAAGTGTTGGGGGTAACATGTTAGTTTGAAACCACTGCTCTAAGCCACATATTAAATCATACTATTTTAAAATGTTGAACAAGAGAGGCGAAAAATAATACTAGATCCTAGCTGTTGTCCGTATTATAGGAAGTTATCCCACTTATGTGTTCCCCATAGTACAATACTGAAATATCTCACCAAAGTTCGACAATCTCTGAGGTGCACTATACATAAAATACAATGTGCAGAAGCGCATGGCCCCATGATCAGTTTACAGCTACATGCTGATTCTCAACCAGTCTTTGGGAAAACACTCCCTCCAGCAACCTCTCACCACAGAAATCCAAAGAACCCATATCAACCCCTCTCCTCATTTCCTTCCAGTTTCAGGAGAATTTGCTCTGCTATTCAAATAGGTTTCGAAATGAGTAAGAACCAGGATGAACAACAGGATCAACATCATTCTGATGTTTTTGGATGTGTTTAAGTGTGAGAAAGCTATTTACTGAGTAATTTCTTAATCATTCATGTGACCACTCAGCACTGCTAATACAGATAATTCATTCAACATTTATTAAACAACTACTTTGCTCAAAACTGTGTTAAATATTTTGTGGAACTGAAGAAGAAAAGAAAGAGGGAAATATCAACAGGAAAAAGACAATCTCCTCTGGTAATTTAAGTTCTAGTTTAGGAGTAAACTGGGTAAATACATTGTAGTATAATCACATATTATACTAAGGCAATGGGAAGAAATTAACTTCAGCTACATACAACAACATGAATAAATCTCATCCACAGAAAGCTGAATACAAGAAGCCAGAAACAAAGGAGTACATACTGTGTGATTTTGTTTATAGCTCAAGAGCAGCAAATTATGCTACAGTTTTGGAGGTTAAGATCGTGGTTACACTTGAGAGGAGAGAGGTGAAGTTTGTGGGGCTGGCTAGTAATTGCAAGGGGGCACAAAGGAACTCACGGGGTTTTGGTAATTGTATTCCTAGGTCATGTTAAATGTGAGTGCTTACTTTGTGAAAAGTCATTGAGGGATACAATCATGATTTGTACACTGCTCTGTTTGCAGTTTATACATCAGATGAAAATGTATGTTTAAAAATACTCTAAGGGAGATCAGCTAGGTGGTTTGTGAACACCTAGAGGGGTGGGATAGGGAGGGTGGGAGGGAGGGAGACGCAAAAGGGAAGAGATATGGGAACATATGTATATGTATAACTGATTCACTTTGTTATAAAGCAGAAACTAACACACCATTGTAAAGCAATTATACTCCAATAAAGATGTTAAAAAATAAATGAATAAGTAAAAAAAACCAAAAACTCTAATACGCTTGTACATCAAATCATAGATAAGGGCTAATGTCCCCAATATAGAAGAACTGCAAAATATTATATTAACAAACCAAGACCACCCAAATGAGAACAAGCAAAGGCTTATTCAGAGTCTGCTTCAGTAAGGGAGTCAGCCACCATCATCTGTGTTCTGGCAGAGACTCAAGACCTGCAGGAGTGGGAAAGCTTTATTAGAGCGGGGGAAAAAAGGGAAGGCTCTGGTATGCCCAGACTAGACGCTGTTGCAAGGGGAAGCTGTAAGCAGGCTAACTAGATGTGGGGTAGCCTATTTTGTTGTTTAGGGGTATGTTTTGGCTTTCTCCATTTGGTCCTATATTGGAAGCAGGGGCAAAAATAAGGGGAGCTGTCAGTTATTAATCAAGTCCTGGCTATTTGTGGCTGATTGTTACAGGGGTTACTGTTTGGCTTCCTGGACTGGTTGCTGCAGGTTGTGAATGAGAGGCTGGCTATAATATACAGTCTGGTCATTATCTCTTTGTGTATTCAATTTCTTAATATCAATGAAGAAAAGACCAACAATCCAATTTAGAAAGGCAAAGGCAAGCAGAAATGTGAACACAATCAACAGAAAAGGAAATGTAAATGACTTTTTAAAATTAACAGTCTCATTTATTGATATAATAAAAGATACATGTTACCATTTTTATCAATCCAGTTTGAATAACATATTCTGAAAAGATTGGCAAGTTTGACAATAAACCTTGTAGAAAGAGGGTCTGAGGAAACAGGTACTCTCCTACTTTGATGGTGGAGTGGAAGACAATCTAGTAATATCTATGAAAATCACAAATGCACAGACCCTTTAAGTCAGAAGGTCAACTTCCAGGAATTTTATTCTACAGATGTTCTCACACATGTGTGAAATGACATAAATAATGTTATTAATTGTAGTTGCTTAATTATTGAAGCAAAAGATTGGAAAGTACCTAACTTTCCATCTAAAGGAATACCAATTAAATATGGTAAGTTATAGTAAGCCATAGAGTGGAACACTATATAGTCATAAGAAAGGATGAGAAGGCATTTTATCTGCTGATATAGAATAATCTCCAAAATACTCCAAGCAAAAAACACAAGAGTATATAAAATAGTGGGAAAGTAAAGAATATATATAGACATATATACACTTACATGTATATACATATTGCTTGTATATTCATGAAATACACACAATATATTTCCATGGTTATGCAAAATCTTATATATACATAAGAAATTAATAGCATGAATTACCTTTGGTAGGAGACTTTGAATGGCCAATGACAGGAATTAGAGCGTGATTGCTTACTGAATGCATTTCTTTACTTTTTAAATCTTGAATCATTGAATATATAAGCAATTTTTTTAAAATCTAAATTTAAATCTTAAAATTTCAAATGATAAGCTAAGAGAAAATGTTACCAACATATAAGACAGAATCTCTGTACACAATAAACAGAGCTCCTATGTATCAATAAGAAAAAGCATGAAAAGCAGAAACAAAAATAGTAATAAAATATGATAGAAAATATCATAGAAGTTGAAATTTAAATCACCAATAAATATGTATAAACAAATAAACATATATAAACATGCTCAAGTTTAAAATAGTTAAGATGTAACAGATTTAAGATATAATAGATTTTATTATACGTTGCTATATTATATTGTATTAGATCAGATCATATTACATTAACAAAAGCTGTAAAAAGCAATATTCAGTGTTGTTAAGATTAAAGAAACACAGGCACTCATATATTTCTGATGTTTACATGAAAGCCTTAAAATATTTTTATAAAATAGTCTGGAAATCTGTACTTAAATAAACACACATAACTCCTTTGACCCACGCATACCATTTTGGGAAAATTGCACTACGAAAATAAAAGTGTCAGTGTGCAAAGCTGTCTGTGTTGTAAAGGTATTTATGGCAACATGGCTCGTAGAGGCAAACTGTACCAAAGCAAACGTCATAAGCAATCTGAAAATTCAACAATAGGAAGATGGTGAAATAGGTTATAGGATAGTCATACTATAGAATACAATTCACCTTTCAGAAAGGATGGGTAAGTCCTAGTAATATCGCTAAATGAACCAAAAAATTAGAATAATACATCTAGTTTGTTTCCATTGTCTAAATGAAATATATATAAATATATCACCAGCTGCTTGTATATTAACACAATAAAGGACTATATCTTCCTCACACAAAGCCAGAGGCGACCTCCATCTGGAAGTTATGCCACCTGGAACTTAGAACCTCTAAGGTTGCCACAGCAGGGCCTCAGTACCAAAGTGACACATTTCACCTCAGCTCAAGTTTCGTTGGTCATTGGTCAGCACTCACCACATAAACCCAAACTATCAGCAAGGAAGCAGGGCTGGGAAGTGCAAGGGATACTCAGTAAGCACTAACAATCCCTTCCACAATATGTATAGCTTAGCATGAACACAACGGGTTGTTAATATAGCTGCTCTTGAGCAGAGGTAATAGAGAGGTAGGAAGATAAAGATATGCATATTTCTATATATAATATTTAACCTGTAACAAGGAACATGTCCCACTTTAATAAGTAAAATTCTATTAAAGTCATAGACATGTGTATAAACAACAAATAATATGTGTATTACACCACACACACATGAGTCTATAGATAAAGCCTGCTACATAATCAGCTAAGAAGGAAAGTCTGAATGTAAGAGAAAGAAAAGGAAAAGCCACCCAGTGTTTTCAGGCTCCTGAGATGGTAAGAGGGGATGGGACACAATATACAAACTGAAGAACTGATCTTCAGTAAAAAAAAAAAAAAAAAAAAAAAAAAAGATAGCTCTTCTATTGTAAACAAGAGGAAACAAATACAGAAAGGATACAGACAGAGGTGAGCTTGCACCTTTGATGTTTACAACATGAGAAAGTATCTTTCTCATTACTCATATATTCTCTATAAATAAGGAGCCAACATTTTCTGTTGGGTAAGAGGGAATAAAATGGCTGCCAGGTTGACTAGATAAAGTTTGAAATAATGGTTGTAGAGGATAGAAGACTGAGTTGGCCAGAGAAGCGTATTAGTGTGATCAATGTACTAGACACAAAGGCACCTCCTCAGGTTACATCAACTGTTTTCTTCTTTCAGAACTTACCACTCACCTCCAAGACCACTGCTCTACTGGCACTGTCACCATTTCTGAGATGTGCAAGCCAGCTGTAGTCTACAATGGAACCCAAGATCAACTCCATAGCTGGTATACGTCACACACTGTCATCCACACAGCTGCCCCTCCTACTCTGGATTTGGGTGAAATAGTGTACAGGGGTAGGATCTGTTTCCCAAAGCATCCACCAAGAAGCCAGGTGGATAAGCCAAAAAGTTCATGATAAGTATCTGCTGTGGAGTGAAACTTGACCACTGGGAAACAAGAGATGGGATGGGACAAGACAGATGAATCCCCTTTCTTTCCCTCTTTCATCTACCTCTCAACGTGTAGTTCTTATATGTAGCACAAGTCAGGCAAACATACCTGTCAACTGTCCTGACGTGTCTCTTCAAAACTTACCATGAAGCAGTAGTCAGTGCAACGATACATCGCATTTTATTGCTCTGTGTGTATTTCCTTTGCTGGCTTTTCTTTTTACTCACCATTCCCACCTTGACTTGAGTAGCACAAAAGTAAAAAAAACTGCACCTTTACCTTTACTTAGCTTCAGTTTTTTATGAGACCTGGACTGAAACAACTGGTGCAGGAAGTGGTTCAAGAAAATAGATGCTCTGGATAGGAGCTTGGTGTTGAAGTGCTCATTTGTGTAAAGCCAGCAGAGACCCTATTAGTGGCAATTGGGGTGTTACTTAAGCTTCCCTCTATGATTAATAGGAATGAAGCGTATGTAGAGAGCAAGGCACTGGGAAATCAGTGGCTGTGGCACTTAGTATAAAAAAATATGTTAATATAAAAATGTGCATTAGGATGGCTTCTTAAGACAACTCTAGAGACCATGCAAGAAGAAAACGGCGGGTGCAGTACAATCACTCCCAATCAAAAAAAAGAGCATGTTTTAAAAGCCAAAGTATCTGAGACAGGTTTAAAGGAGCCCCTAATCTTCTGTACCTGCAGTAGACTACACTGGAAATCAAGTCCAAGATCTAGTTATTTGGATGACAGAACCTCAGTGGAGGTTAACTGTGCAGTTTTCAGATGTCTTATGTTATAGTTAAGGCAGTGAGAAAGAAGGTGGGACACTGAGATCTGGATGGAAATATTTTGGTGGGTGAACACAATAGCCTTGAAAGCCCAAATAATACCGAACCATCTTTGTTCAAAAGAGCAGCTCCTTTCCCAGAAACTAAATAATGAACTAACCTGAAGTAGGTGCCTTGCATGATGAGGCATGTTCTTTCAAAGCATGGACCCACCATCCCTTCTTGCCAATTGTGAGAACGACAGCTTTGTTTCACTAACACTCTTTGCTTAGTCCTCCAGGAGGTAAAGACTAAACACTGCCTTGAAAGGGTCTCTGTAGCTGATTGGACTCTTCAGAGAGGAGCAAGGGCATCTCCAGTCTCATACACAAAAAATTTAAGGGACCTGGATATAATGGAGGGCATAAGAGGCTCGTGAAGGTATAAGTGGTAGACCATAGTGTACAAAAACCTTGTACCCCTCTGCATCAGTCAGGGTTTCACAAAGAAATAACTTCTAGGTAGTATTTGATCTTATGTAGTTGTGGACAGTGGTGCAACAGTCACTGGTGTCTTCTTGTCTGACGCTGGAACTTGAGGGCAGGCAGGAGAGAAGGAAGATAGATACAAAATGAGAAGAGCAATAAGAAACTAAAACCCGTAAGGACAAACTAAAATCCAGCCTTGATGGAGTAAGTATCCTTGAGAGGAAGCTGGCACCTTTCATCATGGAACTAAACACACACTTAGCCCAGGAATGAAAGTGAAGGAAAATCCATAGGAAAGTAGGATGCACTCATGCAATGAGTTAAGCCAGCAGATGAGCACCAATACATGTGAGCTATAAAAGCTCCTGCCTCAACCTTCTGAAGGTCAAAAATCAAACAGCTGGTATTTCACTTTTGTCTTTTATATCTCATGAAAAAATGTCCTTGGTGGCCCACCTACAGGGAAATGTACAGGAAGAAGAAATCTGGGAAACGTAGTCAACCTAGCCAAGTTAACACATTACAAAGCCACCGTACCTTCCTTAAGTTCCCTTGATTGTTACTTTTTTTAGAACCTCCCTCCTGTATCATGCCAAAGCCACCACTGTTGTCTCTGGCAAGCTTCCCAGGGTGGATTCTGAATTGGAGCGCTGCGCCCATAGGGCTCCCCATCCCACATACTGAGCCTATCCATACCAAGCCACCCTTCCACTCTGGCCCTGAGTAAAATGCTATACCATAGAGCTTCCTGCACATCCACCAAAGGGCAAGAAAATGCACCCTAAAAACATGAGAAATGGGAGACAAGTAGATGTTACACTCCCCTCTTTTCACCCTTCCATGGACTACTCTGAAATACACATCATCCTTAAAGACCACCTATACAAATTCTCCCTGCCTGACGGGAGAACATGCCTGCTAAGTGACCCGCTATGTCATTTTACAGCCCACAGGAAGTAGGGAGGCAGCATCACATGGTGGTGGGTCACGTTTGTTCATGCCTCACTTCCCATTTCCATACCTTCACCTTCGTCCTCGTCAAGAACAGCATACTCATCCTTGCCTCAAGCTCTGTGCTGTCGAGAACCTGAATAAACCCACCAGGCAATCTGAAGACCCATTTGAGGCTGGGAGTGATGAATGTAGAATAGAAAACTACCTGCTTTATTTTGGTGATTCCCAAGTCGCACCTTCTTGTTCAAGTATAGACACAGCAAAAGATGACTGTGTGGTTCATCCAAGGCTAGGGTTTTATTAAGAGCCTTAATGAAAGGACAGATGAGCCATATCTCATACCTGTTATCAGTGAGTGACAATTTTTTTTTTTTTTTTTTGGCTGTGCTGCACAGCTTGTGGGATCTTTGTTCCCCGAGCAGGGACTGAACCCGTGCCCTCAGAAGTGAAAGTGCAGAGTCCTAACCACTGGACTGCCAGGGAATTCCCAGTAAATTTAGACAGAATTTTCTATTACATCTTTTCCAAACGTTCTGTCAGTAGAAACAAGTTTTGTTGGAGGAGGAAAAGAAGTGCATTCTGGAAGTATAACTTTCCTAAAGAAGCTAGGTAGCAACGTGGACGTAATGGTTCTTTAGGATGGAGAAGGAAGCACTGTTGTAGAGGATTCCGAGGCTGAAAGAAAAGGTTTTTAAAACTCTCTGCCTTTGCATGTTAGCACAAGCATATTGTGGACTCTTTTTGTTTTCTTCACACTTAAATTGCCTTCTGATTATAAGCAGAACACTTCTGGAAGATTCCTTGAGATTTTCAGACACAAAAATGCCACTGCAATATATACCTGCTTTTATAAGACAAAGAGGACTTACGTGCAGACAATAGGAGAAGTAGTGAAAGGATCCTTCCCTACATTTTAATTAAACCAACATTTATCGAGCATTCCTCATAGGCCACATATAATTGATGGCATTGAGTATGTGGGAGAGGAAAAAAAGAAGGGCTGTGACAGGAAAAGCATCTATTCCTGGGACTTCCAGAGGACTTCTGGAAGAAATGACAACTACCTGAGATTTGAAGAATAATTAGGAGTTATCCAGGCAAAGCGGGGACAGTGCTATTTCAAAATGACCTTTGATGTGTATTTATCACACCACTTACTAAGCAGTTAAATATGTTCCAAAAAATGTCTTACACATCATTTCTCAAACCTCATTTCTTTACGTGCTTTACTCTTCAAACCAAAGAGACCAAAGTGAACAATTCCTTCATCTGACTGCAACACGAAGACACTGTCAAAGAACAAAAAGTGACTAAACTGGAGGCTTTTCAGAACCTGAAATGGATTTTAAATTTAAATAAATGTATTAATATTCTATTTGTAGCTGTTTTTCACAGATGTAGATTTTTTTTCAAGTACGCCTTTTTGTAGCTCAAGTTATTTCTGTAGCTAAATGTATGTCTGAAACCTCATGGCGTGAAATGAAAGACAGAGAGAAATAGGGTGTCGAAGAGCAAATGATTTTCATTTATTTACATAGTGAAAAGAGTTTTGCTTCAGGATTTCTGGTACATTAACAGCACTAATTTCTTTTTTTTTTTCTCCCCCAAAAATGAGGTCTCCTTCTGCATCAAACAATAACATCAGCCAAGCTGGTGTTTAAGACAGAAAGGTACTTCCCACGGTACAACTGGAAATTTACCTGGCCCAGTACTTGGTTCATGATGGAGGAGACAAAGGAAGCCCCTATGTGTTATTTTGTGTTCCTGAAAGCTGGTTATTATAACAAGTTAAATAAAACCAACTTGGTGAGCTATGTCTTTTGTCTATTATTTTTGCCCATTTTCATGTCTTCATTTGAGTCTTGAAGATGAACTATTAACAAACCACATTTTCAGTGAATTTTCCAGGGACTTCCCTGGTGGTCCAGTGATTAAGAATCCGCCTTCCAATGCAGGGTATGCGGGTTCGATCCTGGTCAGGGAACTAAGATCCCACATGCCGTGGGGCAACTAAGCCCACATGCCACAACTACTGAGCCTGCGTGCCTCAACTAGATAGGCTGCATGCTGCAACTACAGAGCCCACACGCTCTGGAGCCCACAAGCCGCAACTAGAGAGAAGCCCACGTGCTGCAACGAAGAGCCCGCATGCCACAACTAAGACCGGACGCAGCCAAAAATTTAAAAAAAAAAAAAAAAATTTCCAATATTTTCTCTAATTCTTGCCTGAAAATCCACTCAGGAAGTTAAATGAGTATCTTTTAATCTTTTTTGAAATACCTCTGAACTATGAAGAAATTTTTAAAAACCCTTAAGCCATAACAGGTTAGAACCTCAGGACAGGTCGGTGACCCAAGAAAGATTACTCTCATTTCCTTTCTGTGAGGTCTCTATGTAGATAACTCCTCTTCCTGTCTCTTTCTCCTTATGTTTGGACATATGTTTCCAGTGAGTCTTTGAAGCATCTAGTCTAGGAAAAGATGATAATGGATAGTGGCCAGAGATACCCTCAACAGGGCAAGAGGGTAGAGACTGTGCCCCACATCTTCTCAAATTCCACACTTTCATGATCAAAAGTCAAGTAGGAGCCTCACAATTCACCAGGTTCCGACCAAACTCCTTCCATACCTCATACCAAATCTTTTCCACCATTATACTCATCAAACACTTTATCACTGTTCATGTCAGTAACTAAAACCCACCAGTTTAAAACCCATCCATCAGACTATCCACTGTCCTTCATTCTTCTGATAATCCCAAGGTCACTTGTCTTATCACATGAAGATTTTATCTACGGCTCACAGGCACTACTTCATATATAACTGTGGTTTCTATGTCACTTTTTGTCCTGCAGTAGTTCTGAATAGATCCACATTTTACTCTCAAAAGTGTTCCTTCCCATTTGGTCAATAAATTGTATAGTCACCTTGGTCATAATTACTGGTGTCTGCATCAGGCAAACAAATGATCCTTTAGATCTCTGACCTCCTAATGCCTTATCTCCTCTCATCTAAAGATACTGCCCTACAGCCCACCCTGATTATTCATTCCCATGACCCTACCCTAAATCAAACATGAAATCCCCTCTTCCAAAACCTTAATTTCAGTCTTCCCACTCTCTGAACTTTCCTATCTTTTCAAGTCACACACATTATTACCCTAACCTCAACAATTCTTTCTCCCCATCCTTACTTACCATTCATTGCTTCTGTGACCTTTTCCTTTTCCCTCACTCCTGCATGTCCTCATTTCTCAACACAAGCAGATTACCCTAACCAGTCATTAAAATCCTTCCATTGCATAAACCTTCAATTCTTTAGTTTCTCTCATCTTATTCCCTTGGCTAAACCAAAACCTTAGGGAAGTTTAAATTTTCTGCCTACTTCACACTTGCACCCAGGTAGTTGAATGAGATTGAAAACAAACAGATACACACGTACATGCAGAGTATGCACACACACTCACACATCACTATTGTAACCATGCTGACTTCACTTACTTTAATTTCTCATCACTTTAAATGGGCTCATAATGCTGCCTGGCAGTTTTACTCTATTTCCCCAGATAATTCACTCCCCCACTCACCTAGATAATTCCATGCAGTCTCCCCTATACTCAAATTTTTAAATTCTCCTCCCTCATCCTCCCTCTCAGCTCATCAACTTACTTCCTGTTTCAATGAAAGAAGAGAAGCAATGAGAAGTAAATTTCCACAAGACACCTCCATCCCATTATTCTGACTCCTGCATTTGCGTCCAAATACTCTCCTATCTCTCTTTTTAACTGTACAAGGTGTAGAAAAGGCCAGCTCCTTCAATTACCACTATATCTCATCCACTGACCAGTCACAATAGATTTCACCCATTCTCCTAGGAAAAGACAGAAAGAAGAAAAAAATATAGCATTTTAAGAAATAGAAGATGGACCAAGAGAAAGTAACATAAGGCACCAAAAGCATCAGAAATGATTCCAGCTCTGAATTCAGAGAAATACCCACAAGATGGGTTTGGGGTCCAGCTGGATCTACTAGTGGTAGTCTCAGGCCAAAAATCTGCCTCAGAATATCTGAAAGTCTGATTTTAGGCCATGGTGGCTATTTTATTGCTTGCTTGTTTTCATCTAGGTTTCCCATAAACAAGTAAGTACTACTAAAGATTCATGTGGTTTAGATTATTCAGTTTACCAGACTGGTTTTGCTGTCTATTATTGCAACTGGTCCTCTCTGCTTTTAATTAACTTAGCTATTAACTAAACTGCTTCTCAGCCTTTGCCATCCTCTGGGTATTCCCTTTCCGTGAAAGTCATGGAGCCCGTTTAAATTGCAGTGTTCCCATCAGCATTAATACAGTAGAGAGAGGAGCCAACATAGCTCTTTGCTGTCACCATCTCTGTACTTATCAAGATAGGCTTGGGTGGAGGAAATGCTGCAAGATCTACCCAGCGGTGAGTAGGTCTACATGGTAAAGCCACACCAGTAACTCTCTCCTCTGTGATACATCAAAATAGAAGAACAAAATTCTGTGCGGTGTTACAAACTATTAGTCTTGTATCAACTTTATTGTCAAGAATAAAGAATGCATTATTAGTATATACTAGTTCAATTAATTACCACAGGTCAGGGAGGTCATATTCAGTGGGTTAATTTTTACAAAAATAATGAGCAAATTTAACCTATTCTGATAGAGGAGTGAAAACACATCATTCTTTATGACATAAATTTTAAGATATGTCGTTTTTATAAGAAATATAAGTTATTTATAAATTAGTAAGTTAGCAGTCCTTGGAAAGTAACCATTAAACCAACTTCCAAATATTATAGAAAAATTATTTTGCTCCTTTTAGTAAACAAGTATAGAAATTCATCTTCATGATGACTAGAAAAATAATGTGTGGATTTAATTTAAATTGTTAATGAATGTTTGGTAAATAATCTCTAAATTTCTCTAAAACTAATAGCTTTTCCTTTCTCAAAAGCACTCATGCCAATAACTTCACTAAATGTTTTTCATTCAGTATCCTTGAAGTGTATAGTCAAAGACTTTAATTAGAGTTTTCACCATGCCTAAATATAATGATCCATAGTTTTTCATTTTTTTTACAAAAACTAATTTCTGATAATTCCCTTTAGTGTGGGGCACCACTGCGTCCAGTGTTCTATCAGCCAGCAGAGCAGAGGGCTCCGTGAATCAGTACTCCAGTATGTGTATGTACGTAGTTAAATTCAGCCTGATGGAAAATGTTTCTCTCTTCTTGGATGTGAGACTTTAAAAATCGTTTCCACATTATAGTCCTTAGATGTTTTTCCTATAAATTACCACAGTCGTGCAATTCTTTTCTTTTGTTAGTTTCTCACTTGTTCCCAGATTTGATTTTACAGCTGGGCCCCTGGGTCCTGTTGGGATCTGACTCCGTCTATATGATTGGTTGTTTGGAGGGAAATAGGCATCTGGGGAATTGTACTCATTTTGTAATGTAACTCTCATAGATGAGGGAGATATAATATCTTCAGGCAAGGGAGGATATCCTCATCAAATAAGGGAAAATATGCTTAAATGATCAATAAAGGCCCAGTGGGGGATGAGAGTCCTTCAATTATCCTAATTGACCCCCATCTAAACTGTGGAAGACTATTCTTACCTAATCAATACCCTAACATTTGCAAAAATGACCTGGTAAGGCTGTAATTCAAATAACAATGTGTTTCAGCAATATGCTGCATCATATTTTTAGTTTGATTTAGTTTAGCCACCTTAGCCCTGTAGCCAAAAGATAGGAAGTTCCTGTTGACAGAGTCATGGGAAGTCTCTTGTTTTCAGTGCATCCCTGTGACAAGAATTTATGGATTTGAGTTTGGTTATTCTCCTTTAAGCTGTGCAGCATTACTAGAAGGAGCTAATACCTTTTATAGTGTTATATAGCAACAGAAACATGGTCACTCCAAACCTTAACCTCAATAAGCACTTCACTCAAGGTGGCTGCTTTTAGATAATTTAATTAACTTCCTGGCCACTACTAAGAAGGGCTTCCACAGTATCATCACAGGATGTTAATGGGGTTTTCATGACCCTGACCCAACCCAGAACAGAAGACCAATCCCAGATCCTCTATAGCCTCATTTTCCTGAGGGACTTTCACCTAAAACCCATTCCTTTGTGCCAAAATCTATCTATCCAGTGTTCTTGATTGCAAGAAAGAGAATAAACTATGGTAAATTTGAATAGGAAAGGAATTTGTTTTAAGGATAACAGGTGGCTCATGGGATCAGTGAGATGCCTGAGAGTTACAGGCTTAAATGGCAGGCAGTGTAGTGTCTAAGGGCGGCTAGATGGGGGAACACAGCCAAGATAACATACAGAGTAATCACACCAAGGGTTTCAGCAGAACCCCACTTGACACACAGCACCATAGTTGCTTGAACCTGGTGCTTTACAAACCCCTGGACTTTCCTTAAATGACTGGATCATTGCCTTAAGAGTCAAAGTCCTGGATAAAAACAAGCAATTAGACAAGCCTATGCCCATGTCTCCTGCTAAGGCTGAAACTGATCATCCCTTAGATACAAAGGTGTATGGACATTGTCTTAACATGCAAAGCCAAATTTGTATTTACACGAGCAATAAGCAGAAAGAAAATATAGTAGAAAATATCTTATTCTGTATACATTAAAAACTAAAATATGTTTGAGTAAATATAAAATGACAGATTTTTGTATGAGGAAAACTACAAACTTTTACTGAATGACACAAAATAAGATCTGAATAAATGTTCAGAGATATACCATGTTCTTAGAAGGGAAAATCAGTGGTATAAAAATACTTAAACTCTTATTAAATTTTATGATTAAATCCAAGTAAATCACAATAAAACTTTCAGTTCTTTCCATTGACTTTAGTTAGCTGATTTTATAATTATATCGAGGGAGTGTGCAAGAACAGCTGGTCTAGGCTATTTTGAAAAATAAAATAATGGCAAGGGACTCACACTATCAAATTCTAAAGATAACTATAAAGGTATAGAAATAAAAAAGTGTTGTATTAACCAAAACTATCAAGTTAATAGCAAGAAAATGAATGGAACAGAGTACAGGTTGTTTTTTTTTTTTTTTGCGGTACGCGGGCCTCTCACTGTTGTGGCCTCTCCCGTTGCGGAGCACAGGCTCCGGACGCGCAGGCTCAGCGGCCATGGCTCACGGGCCCAGCCGCTCCACGACATGTGGGATCTTCCCGGACCAGGGCACGAACCCGCGTCCCCTGCATCGGCAGGCGGACTCCCAACCACTGCACCACCAGGGAAGCCCCAGAGAATACAGGTTTTGAAATTCTGATGTGTATATGGAAATTTAAGGTCTAATAAGAGTATTGCTTCAAATCAGTGGGAAAGTATAAATACTAGGTAAGTTTTATTGGAGCAATCTGCTAACAATTTGGAAAAAATTGTTAGATCTCTATCATTTACAAAAGTAAAATCGAGTGAGATTAATATGTAAAAATCATACAGGAAAATAAAATATATTTTTAGATGTTGAAGGAAGTTCTTAAACAAGAAGTGGAGCAAAAACAAATATGAAAAGAATGATACATTTGATAACAAAATTGAAACTGCTGTTTGACATGAGACACACTACTCATGTTAAGGGAAGTGCTGCCTAGAAAACTAATATTTTCCATTTAAAATATTGAAAATATATAACGTGCATAAGTAAAGAACAATGAGCCCAACAGACAGTGGGAAAAATAAAGGAGCAGGCAATTCAGAGAAGAGAAAAACTCAAATATTACTAAAGCATTTTATGCTTAATATCCTTAAAAACAAAACAAGACAGGAACAGGATACAATTTTTCACCTACTACTTTGCAAAATTTAAATGTCAAAGATTTTGGGGAAAAAAAAAGATTTTGGGGAATGCGGACTCTCACATTATTCTTACAATACTGTAAATGTGTACAAGATTTTGAAGGCCAATTTGATAGTATTTATTAAAATTTTAAATGTGCAAACCTCCAGAAAATCTGCTTTTTGGTATTAGCTCTAGTTAAACACTGCTTCATATGCAAGAGGGATATAAACAAGGATATTTGTTACAGCAATGTTTGTAATAGCAAAAAAAGAAAGCAATCTCAATGTTTTTTCAATAGGAGAATGACTAAATACTGTATTACAGGACTTGTTTGACAGCATTGAACAGTAAGAGATAAGCTATTGGGTGAAAAAGGCAAGCTACAAAGGAATACATAGATTACAATACTTGTGCTAAAATCATACCTAACACACACAAAAATTCTATATGTTAATTCATATAAGAAGTTGAGAAAACTATACGTTGAGTTGATAAAATGATTGTTTCTAGAGAGGAGAATGGAACTGTATACAGTAGTTAAGGGGTACATTAAACTTATTTCTTGTGTTTTGATATTTCTGAAATGATAATATAGTCACCTATTACCTATATAAGTAAAAATTATATTAAATTTTGAAACAATTTGCCTGTTAATTGTTAAAGGAAACAGCAAAATTTATTAATACAATGACAGTACAGTCGTCAAGTACATATGCTTTTAGATGTGTAAAGAAATGAGTTATGTATACAAAACTGTTTTTCCCAATGAAATTGAGCAAACTTTCCCTGAAAGGTAAGGGAAAGATTCTCACATGAATTTTTGAAATAATGGACGTGATAACATTTCTTCATGTAATTGATAAAGTCAGTAAAGACCATTTCCATTATGTTAAGCAGCTTACTCAAGTAGCAGATCTCAGCAATCTGTTAAGTATCTTGCAGGGGCTGAACCTACATTTCAGGACTAAAAAAATGCCTAATTTTGAATTTTGATAAGATGCCAGGATTTTTTTTTTTTTTTAATCAAGACCAAACAGGGCTGCAAATGGCTTCATCCCCAAGATCCTGACTTTTCCCATTTGATTATTTTTTCATTCATTGGAGAAACAAAATTATGATGAATTTTGGGCCAGTTTTAAAACCAGAACCAAATAATAACACAGATTGTAATGAAATACATTTCAGAACTGAATGCAACCAAACCTGAGAGTAGGTGTCCACCCACTGGATGCCCAGAGAGAAATATTCAACTTCCAACTCTTGTCCATGCTCCTTCTGGGAGCATCTGAAAACGTTCAGGAGGTACTTTTCAGGAAGAACTCACTCTACCATTCCTGGGTCCATATCTGATGCAAATATCCATAACCATCTGTTCTAACTTTCAAGCACTTGCTACCATCTCAACAACCTCCTACAAATTAGGCTTTCTTGATTTAGTAGAAATAAAAAATAAACAAATTATCCTAAATATGGAATGTGACCTAGAGTTTAAGCTCACTGTCATCAGGCCCAATAGACAAACTCTGATCAAAGTTTTAGAATATTTTGTCCCTCTAAATTGTGGGTCAACAAGTATTTTCTCACTGAGGTTTTGTGGTTTCTATCGCACCTACCCAATTCTGTCATAGTAGCACAAAAGCAGATGTACAACAACTAAATTAATGTATGTGGCTGTGTTTCAATAAAACATTATTTATAGACACTGGAATTGGAATTTCCAATAAATTTCATGTATCATGAAGTCGTATGCTTTTTATTTGCAACTATTTAAAAATGTAAAAGCCATTCTTCGCTCACAGGTCTTACAAAAGCAGGCTACAGGTTGTATTTGGCCTTGGGCCACAGTTTGCTCACTCTTATTCTGAATTATAGAAAATGGTTACTAATATTTAAACTATGATTTAATTCCATTTATTACATTATGATAATAATTTTTCAACTTGTCTAAAATTAGTGATTATTGGTGGGCCAATTAACAAGTGGTTAGTAAAACATGAAAATAAATGCTGCTTGAACTGTGACCTTGGGTAAGTTTATTTATAAAATTAGGATAATTACAGTATTTCCCCCCATAGAACTTTTTGATGAATAAATAAGACAGAGCATCGAAATCATTTAGGACAGGTGCCTGGTACAGAATAAGAGTTCAATAAATGACAAATTAATAATAGGCTCGAAGTCTCTGGTTCCATGGGCAAGCTCATCCTTAAAGTGAAAATAGACGCTGGTAGCTACAGTAAGCAGATTTCTAATATTTCCATCCTGTTGGCAAGACCACCCCAATGGTGAGAAGGATGCAATTAAACGTTCAATTCATCTAACTCCCCTGATTCTGGTTCTATGCTCATCAGGAAACAACTTTCAACAACAATTAGGCTGCTCATGTAATCCATTTTCAGATCATCTCAGGCTCCATAGTACTAATGTATTATTCACTTTTGCAGTTGATTGTAAGCTGAGTTCATGAGAGTGTATCCCAAAAGTTAAATCCACTTGTGGTATTCTAAAAATAACATTTCTGAGGCAAAAAACCAAGGATCAGACCCTGAAACTTGGTAAATTCACCAGGGTAATGAGAGACAGTCATGAAGGTCCCCTCCAAAGTTCATATCATCATCCTGATATCATCAGATCCATGTGGGTGCTGAATGGCTGTTCTAGCTATACTCTTCCCTCTGGGTGTTGGTGCTTACCACATTCCTGTTCCTGTGCCTGGGTACTGAGGTTTCCATTTAAGTGTTAGGTGATCAGGAAGGACAGTCTTTTAGTGATCGCATCACATTACGAAGAAGCTAAATTAATACTATAACTGGAAAGGATGATATTTTAAAGAAGTGACAAAAGAAAATAAACAGAGGAAACAGAGGGCATTTTCTTCGTACCAACATTATTAATTCTGCTTTTGTCAGAAATATTTATTAAAACACCAGTAAACCCCCTGCTACTTAAGGTTTTTTTAAAATACACATTTTGTCCATGGGCTTTATACACAGACACAGGCAAACTGTCCCAGTGTGCTATTGGCTGCCTGTTGTCATTATGAACTTCAGCTGTCTCTGGGGACTCATTGTAGACTGTGGGAAATTGCACTGCACTGACTAATGACCAATTTGTGGTAGAAGGTGCAAGGCTCTGCCCATCTCACAGAAATGCTCATTAATGCTTTAATCTTTCTCCTTCAACCTGATTGCATCTCTTAACCGTCTTACTTAATGTACTTCTGAGTGGGCAGTGAGGATTTGGGGTGAGGTTTTCATTATCTGTGTCTCCAACTTTTTTCCTTTAACATATCTATATTTCCTTTTATATGCACAACAAATGCATTTAGCCCACAAGCAGAGCAAAGCACTCTCAGAGTAACTGACTCATTTAGCGGTGCTTGGCTTCCTGTGCGTGTCAGCAGCAGGTGACATTTAGCCAAGGCTTTATCTCAGTTGTGGTAATTACAGGGCTGACATGAGCGCTCACGCACAGCACAGATCGTTTTCAGCAGATGTAACCAAGCAACTCTGCTTTCTTTCTCTCGAGCGTTTATCTGGCTTCAAATTGTGCCATTCCACACAGACACACGCGCACATATGCATGCACACACACACAAATAGTTTAATGTCATTTTTATGGAAATACTCTATGTTGCTCTGACTATATTGATTTATGCCATGAGGTGGTGGAATGATATCTTCATTGTATGCAACTTCTGCATTACATGCTGGTAGTGAATCCTATTAACAGAAAGGTTATTGTTATTGTAATGTATCTCAGCAGTGCACCAAATGCTACTTTAATGATGTAATTAATATGCCTGGATTTACCATTTGATGTTCTTAGGCGCCAATTGTGTTACTGATGGGGTAGCAATGATTTTTTTTTAATTCCTGAGAGCAGTATTTTTTCCTTAGAGAAGCTGGAATGGAAATAAAATGTTTTAATAAAAGAAGTCACAATCCCTAACAACTTAATTATTTGTGTCAAACATATCTCAGTGATGTGGCAACTTTCAAGATAATTCTTAAGTTCAGACAACTTAACATTATTTATGTTTAATCAAATTATTTATCCTGAATACCTAGATATGAGAAAAAAGAATTGCTTGACTCTTTATTATTTTCCATTTTAATTGACATTCTCATATTTCCAGTTTCTAAGATTACTCTGGTAGTGAGCAACTACATTACAAAAAATACATAATCATTCAGAACCATAATTTAAAACATGTCAGTTACATTATCTTTGCTATAAACTGCAACTATATAAATGTTGAAATTTTCATTTAACTGATTTGTGTGACTAGACATCATGCTGTTTAATGGATAGGGACAAGAAGTAGAATTACTACTAATAAATTACTACATTGTAGATCGTGAAATACATGCAGGTTTCAGACCAAGGGCTCTGAGCAAAGTGCTGGACTGTGGCAGTTAAGTTTGAAAGAGGCTTAGGTCATGTCACGGTGAAGGGAAATCATAGGTGAGAACCTAGCTAATCAGAGGAGCGTTGCCCACCGCCATTATGAACAGAGACAGAAAGAGAGAGAGCAAGAAAATGAGAGAGGGAAAGAGAGAGAGAGAAAACGAACGTGGCCATACTACCTATGAAAATCATTCCATTTGTTAAAAAAGAGGAAAAAACATCTCAGAGGTATTTCTGAGATCTTTAAATGTTATATTAGATGTTAGATGAATTGAGGTTGAGGCAGATTGTAATTATGCAAATAAAGCTTTCTGTTAAGTAGAATTTCCATAAGAAATGTTAACCTCTGGCATTTAAATAGGAAGGCAAGGTGCCATCATCTCAGGGATGAGTAAATGTTAAACCTGAGCAAGATATGGGCTTATCAAAAAAAACTGAAAAGAACTTTCTAGCCTGTCCTCAAATTCCATCAAGGGATTAAATGTATTTTATGAAATATCTGCCACTTAATATGCTGAACAGGGATGTGAAATAAAAATACTAAGTCATACAGTACTTTTACTTCATTATGAGGGAAGCTGTCTTTTGATGGAATTCACCTACCTTCCATAAAGCACTTTAAGTGGCAACTATATTTTAAGGATGCATTTACTCATAATACCATTTTTCAAACAACTGAATGTTGATTGGAATTAAAATTCCATTCACTTGACACAGATTCTGCTTCTCTCTAGTATGAAATGCCACTAGTGCCAGGTTATTTCAAAGTCTTGTGTTAACTGATAATCGACCTCAGTGATGCTCTGAATGCAGATTTCCGTCACAGTGCACGTACTTACTAGGCACACAGAGGGATAACTTTTGTATTGTTTCTTTCAGTGTTTTCTCTGCCCAGAGAAATGAAGGAAACCAGATGGGCCAGACAATGAAGGGAGAAAGATTCTGAGTAGGAAGAACACATAAGTTCAAATGCTGGCTGGCACTCTACCACCTTGCCAGTCTTGAGCTCCTTCATTATAAACAGAAAGTCATTGATATTTGCCACTTCCCTCCCCTGAAGAGTGGTTAGCAAATAATCACACCGATGTGTCTGAGATCTTTACAGGGAAGCCTTGATATTACTATAAAGGGTTATCGTTGAAGTTAAATCTCAGAAAATCTCCTAAGAACCATTTCCAGTATAAAAATCCACCCTCTTTGAAAAGTGAATTTCAAGCTTAGCAAAAGTCACCACAACAACAGGGCTGAAAACTGAAGGCGTCCACTTCCTTATAGACCACAAGAGAAAAGCAAACCACGCTGTAAGTATCCTCCCAGTGAGATGAAAGAGAACAGAGCCTGACCAGCCCCGCACACAGCCTACACCAGGCCACGGACATGTGCGATCAATGCACAGCCTTGGGCTGGCTTTGGAGAGAGACCCTGTCTCACAGCCCAGCACTTAGAGGTCATAATATTTTGTGGCTCTTCTCTCTGAACAGAATAAAACATGAAGATAGTTAAAGAGAATGAAAGTTCTGTTTAAAGCAGCTGGAGGGCCATATAAAAAATTAATCCAACTCATGCAGTTCTGCTCAAAGCCAAGTATGTACACATAATGAAAATGCAACTCAAAGATGACACATCTGGGTTTTTTGACAACATTGTGTGATGCAGGGTTAATCTGCCTTAATAATTGATTAAGTTGGCAATTTATTGTGGGGTTTTTTTTTTCCCTTACACTTTAGGAACTGGCATAGTCAGGAATGGAAAAGATGTCTCTTCCTACTTAGAGAGTAAAAGGATTATGAACATTCACCCTCCTTTCAAGCAATATCACTTTCTAATAGATGTATGCTTAGTGGTTACTCTTTTCACATGTTATAGGATAGCTAAATTCTTCTAAGAGGTAACAAAGCTTTGTAAACCATTAATAGAACATTCTGTGAAGCTCAAGCTCTGGTTTCTACCCTTCTTTTTTACCTCAGTAGTTGGGATGGCAAGATTTTAAAGAGCTGTCCTTCCAGATAATTTTAGTAGAAACAAAGGGCAGAAAGAATGAGCTTGAATGAGATCAGAGGTGAAAATGGGACCGCTCTTAAGTGCACACTGATCCCCATGTCATTTGTCTTCCTCTGCAAAGCATATGCAGAATGAAATGAATCAAGTTGTAGCATGAACCAAGTGAATAATTCAAACCCTATATGCCAAACTAGAGACTGAAGAGAGGCACATACAGACACCGATTTATTTAACAGTAAGGTTTGTGGCAGCAATCAGTTCTACAGATTTGTGACAAAATACAGCCCTCTTTCAAAGAGGGACTGAGAGCTTTGTAGGAGTGTTAACCTAGAGACAAGAAGCCAAGATTCAGTGTTAGGTAGTGAATATTCGGTATTATAAGCATTTAAAAGTGTCTCTGGCTAATCATTCCCTCTTATTTGCTCCCCTAGCAATTATATATGTCTGTATTATAGCACTTTTCCCATTCAGTTATAACTGTTTACTTGTCTTTTTTCCTTACTAGACTGTGAGCATCTTATGATTACTTACTGTTTTATTCATCTTTCCTCAAAATGCTGCACAATGTTTAAGACATAGTGGTACTTAATGAGTTAATCCTATATCTAGTGTGCCCACTGTTTCACACATTGCTCTGGTACTGTAGGTTCAGAATTGCTGAGACCACACAAACCCTGCCTTCAGAGAGCTCACAATGCAGAGAGAGCATATCTGAGCTGATGAGCAATTGCAAAATCACTGTGGAACTTGACTTCTAATGTTCTCACACAGCATAAGGGTTGTACAGGCCACAGGGGCGCCCATGTTGTCCTTTCTTCCTTACCTCTCCTGGGCTAATTGTAAGTGGATGCAATGACTGAGGTGGGTTGGTTCTGTGTTATGACGATACTAGCCCAAATGGGGAAAGCAGAAATATAAGAACTAATGGAACATTTGAACAGCTTTACTTCATACACAAATAAATTAATAAACAAAAAAACTAAAATGTGACATCCTGGGAATAAGAAAAATTAAGAAGCAGCATTGCCTAGAGATTAGGCTGAGGACACAGTTTCTAAAGGACTTATAAAAGAAGGTCAGGAAGATGCACAGACTTCATGATGTAGTGGTAAGGTAGGTAGGGAAACTCTAAATTAGCCTGCCACTGTGGTCTGCAAGCATGATTACTAGAAAAATATAAAGGTGAAAAGAATCTACAAATAGCTTTAATCAGGCACAGGCTAAACTGTAAGGATGAAGATTAGCAACTTCATCCAGTGGCTTTGGGATTCCCACCGGCAGCACCTGTTCACATCTCTGCAGAGGTGCAACCTGCCCCAGCCCAGGCCTGCATGCAGAGCTTAGCTGATACATAAGGTGTGATTGGTGATCGCTTAGGGGCATTTATTTACATGTGTTGCCCTATATGGGGACTTTCTTAAAAAATTATTTTATGTTTACTTTGTCCTATTCCTGAGGCATGAGGCCTGACATGAGGACCATGGAGAGGACACACAGAGAGGGAGGGCACTGTGGGCCTTCATTTGTGTTGTATTTGGTGGAGAGAAAAGGCAGGGGCAGGGCTGAAGGAGTTTTTCCTATGAGAGTGTTTTGTGGGGACTGAGCGCCAACAGGTTTGTGAGCTCCTATGACCCAACAGTGGGGTCCCCAGAAATAGCTGAGTGTATTTGCAAGGGACATAAAAGTTGCATTAACGATAAGTGATAAGAACAAGAGTTATGTATGTCAATGTGGCTTTTGGTTTTATGCTGGTGAGACTGATGACACTGGGGTACACTGTGACATGACCGATGATGTTGAACTACATGTAATCTGTCAACTTCTTCATACCCTAGACTCAACTTCCTTGCTTCCTCTTTGACTTCTATTTCTTCTTCACAGCTCTTGAGATTTTCATTTATTTTTGCTAGGTGGGAATATTTCCCTCTGGTGGATCTATTTTTTTTCTTTATAAAATATTTCCATTTCTTGATGTTTTTGAAATTGTAAGATTAATACATGATTATTGTAACAAGTCAAATAATACAATGAAAGATGTAAAACGGCAATGCACGTCACCCCCTGCACAGGCTCCAAACCTCTAATCCCACTCCCACTGGGGTAACCAACATTAACATCTGGTGGGCATTATTCACCCCTTCCCCTGGCTCATACACATATAAACATATACACATATGTATGTAATTTATTCATTTGTTTGTTTTACCAGAATAGAAGAATAAGTATATACATATCTTGCAACTTCCTTCCTTCACTTAACAACGTAATTTGGATATCCTTACAAATCAGCAGATGTAGATCTAAAACCATTTTTTATCTATTCATGTACCACATCATACATTTTATATATAAATAGGCTCATACCATTCATGGTGAATTGAGAACTAGTTTATTGAATATACATTCAGAAAAGAGTCCAATTATAAATCTATGTAGCTTAATGCATTTTCTCACAGTGAACACACTTGTTTAATAACCTCCACCCAGACGAAAATAAATAAAATAGAAGCAGCACCCTAGAAGCTCCTTGCCCCTCACAGTCACTAGTCTCCCCTGCCCAGTGTTTACTATCTGACTTCTAATGTCATGGTTTTGCTTTTTAAAAAAATTATATAAAGGAAACCATCCGTATATATGCTATTGTGTCTGGCTTCTTCCATTCTATAGTATGATTATGAGTTGTGGGGTTTTTTTAAACATATTTTTACATGTAATTTGATCATTTTTCAGGCTGCATAGGAGTCTAGTGAACAAACATAACACAGTTTGGGTTGTGTCCAGTTTGGGAACCCTAATAATGCTGCTATGGACCTCAAAATATGGAAGCTACCCAAAACTAGTCTCCTGTGAATCAAAAATCAAACGAATTACCTTCTCTCACAAAGCTCTTGTTTACAACAATGGCACCGAAAGTCTGTTTTGAAATTCAAAGTTGAAGTTTGATTGATTTATTTTTTTCAGCATTTCTGAAATACCAAAGACAGTGTGGGTAGAATGTTCTAGCTGCCTGGACTGAGAGCTAGAGCCTCATGTTTCAAGGAAGTGCAAGTGTAGACGATTGAAAGGCACTGGAAGATATTGGCACAAACTCCCATAGCATTCTACAACAATGCTTTTGCGGTAACGAATAGCAATAGTAACTACTACTCTGTATATCAGAATACAAAATAGAGGCCGGGAATCCAAGACAGGTTACAGCCAGAGGAATTGTTGAAGAATTTCAATTTGTCCAATAAAAGGTGGAAAAAGAGAAAATGGAACTGATGCAGGAGAAACGGGCGAAGTCTAGGAAGGAATGTTGGAGCAGGAAATTTGGAAAAGGGAAGAGCGATGATTTGACAAGTGATGAAATAGCTAATACAATATTTTTAAATAGGAATAGATATAGGTGAAGGGGGTCAAAAGATATAAACTTCCAGTTATAAGTCCTGGGGATGTAAGGTACAGCATGTTGACTATAGTTAACAATACAGTACTGTATATTTGAATGTTACTAAGAGAGTAGATCCTAAAAATTCTCATCACAAGAAAAAAATTTCTATAATGTTATGTGGTAATAGAGGCTAACTAAATTTATCATAGTGATCGTTTTATAATATACACATATATCAAATCATCATCACCTAAAACTAATACAGTATAATATATAAGAAAAAATAGGAATGAGTAAATCTAATTTAAGTGGTTTTCATTGCTCTATTTTATTTTCCATATCACTGAATACAGCTGATCTTGCAGATTCTGTATTTGTCAATAACTTACTTGCTAACATATCTTTGTAACCTCAAAATCAGTCATAGAGTCATTTCCACAGTCATATGCAGACATGTGAAGAGCAGTGAGAAATTTGAGTTGAACAAAGTACACATTCCCAGCTCAGGTTGAATAAGACAATGCTCTGCCTTCCTGTTTCAGCTCTCATGTGGTAAACAAGTGTCCTTGTGGTCATCTATTTAGTGCCCTGTTTTCTCATTTTTGTGCTTTTTCGCTTGTGAATCCACTGTTTAAAATGGCCCTCGAGGTCCTTTTGCCTTTGGGGAGGCAGTGGTGTCTGCTCTACATGGGTATGGATGGGGAAGGACAGTGCAACACACTTACTCCATGCTGGAGCAGAACTGTGGGACACACCTGAGTGACGGGAAAGCACATGCAGGCAGGAAAGAAAAAACCTGCAGTTTCATCTCCATGTAGGAGCTCACTGGTCCTGAATCTCTCCTTTTCAAAAGGTTGGCATTTCAAGGTGCTTCTACCTGTGAGTGTGGTGAAATCTTAAAGATAAATAAATAAATGAACTTGGCCCCCAAGCATCGTCTGAAGCACTGTCTCGTGTTCCTGAGCACAGGAAGGCTGTGATGTGTCTTACAGAGAAGATACACGTTGTAGATAAGCTTTCTTCAGGCGTGGCTGTTGGCCATGAGTTCAATGTTAATGAATCAAAATGTATATGAAATAACGTGCCCTTAAACAGAAATGCACATCGAGTTATGTACTGATGAGTTGGTGAAAATGTGACTACAGGCTTGCTGGAACCTCACCCTATATTTCCACTAGAAGCAATAATTCAGTATTTGCTAATTCAGTGCTCACAGTGACTGTCTACAACATAACTACTGCAAATAAGAATAGACTGTATTTAATAGTATGCTGCATACAAGGGTTTTTTGAGAGGAACTTTATCCACGTTTGAATAGAGGCAAGGGTACAAATTTGGAAAAGAGAGGGAGTTGCAGTTTAAATTATGCTGGGGCTGTATATGCAGGGACTATACCTCGTGGTGGTGTGATGCTTGAATAACATCAGTTCTGTATGAACAGGAAAGCAACTAGGCCAGAACTGGATACTGACAAGCAGTTAAAACATGCTTTTGTATGCTCAAATAACCTCTTCAGTATGACAACGTCTCTATCTGGAGAATGAACAGCATGCCATCTATCAATCTTGAGGGAATGTTGCCAGCATGAAAGTGACAATATCTAGAAAGTGTTAAGAATGTTTTTAAAAGAATTGTATTATGATGAACTTATTAATTATTGCCAAGTAAAATACAGTAAAATAATGTTCAATGAAAATTACTACATAACACGTTATATAAATTCCATCTTCAAAATCAATTACGTAACTTACATCCCTAAGAGGAACATATAGTTAAAGGAAAAAAGGCTTACCTTTTTTACTTTTAGAATACATAACTGGAATATACAAATAGTCAAGCACACAAGAGTAGCATTATTTATATCAAGTTATGCAGAAACACAGCATCTAGTGATTGCCCCACTAGTTTCACTGTCTCATCAAATATAAAATGAAGGTCAAAAGCAAAATGAAAAGAATATAATGTATAAATGAAACTTCAGCATATGATTAGTTGTGCCTCTGAAGAATTCATTACATTAGTATGTCTGACTCTTTTCTTGCTTATTTTTGCATTAAAATCAGACTCTAAAAGAAACCAACAAAATGATATACTATGACACTATAAAAGGGACGACATTGTCCATTGAATACCATTTAGCCTGAATAGTGGTAGTACTATTAATTTCTCCCTTTTTAGTGCACACTTTAGCTAGCACATGACCCATACCACGAACATCAGTTACATCCCAGGGACCAGATATTAACAGCATGTGCTACGAGTGGTTTATTTTACAATTGCTGTGAAATAAAAGCTGATGGAAATGAGCCACTGGTGAATTACTTGCCAGCAAAAACAACAATATTTGTATCACTCCTGAAAAACTGCCTCCTGAAAGGCGGGGTGTAAGCAGGGGTTTTCTTGTGTTGTTCATGCAGAAACACAGGGATAGAGGAGGTTAAGGAAGTAAGCAGTTAAGAGTCTGAAGTTTATTATTTGCAGTTAAACAGAATACATTTTGGTAGCTGAGCTCCCATACCATAGCTAGTTAAAGCACAATTTGGACACACACACACAATCACACAAACAAAATAATAAAATAAAAATTATTTCCAAATAAACCAGCCCATCAGATCTTTCTTCTCATAAAAGAAACATTAATATGACTTCAGTCTTTTGATGCAGGTGATCTTTCCAGAGCTGTATGGAGGAAGAAAATTAAAATCTCAAGCAGGTTTTTCGTAGAACTAATTTATCCCCGTTTTTTTGTTGTTGTTGTTGTTTAAATATAAGATCGTTGCTTCTTCTTGCATATTGCTTACCTACTAAACTCAGTCAATAACAGAACTATGTATGTTCTCACAGAAGATATGCAAATGCGCTCTGATATTTTACCATACTTCAAAAATACATAATTCTAACGCAGTGTAATCCATACAGATAGACCTTATTGGTATTGAAAAGATGCACCTGACTTATTTAAATACAATGCTCAAATATAATATGAATTACTCCCATCTTCTTGTTCTTAACTGAATTTAATCTGTTAACCTCTCACCTTCCTTTAAAGAGAGTCAGAATGAGCAATAGACATGAGAGAAAATGGGGTTTTCGAGAATAAAATGGCACAATGGTATACAATAAAAGCAAGGAGACCCGTTAATTATCCTGCTTACAGGTTTACACACACAGACTTTTGTCTGTGATTAACTGGATTGTAAGGCTGTTGTTCCTTTTGCTGAAAGGTTTGACCTTTTGCTTACGGCCAATCTAACACAAGGAAATCATTATTCATTTCTCTCCCACTCAAAGTCTAGATGCAGATTTGAAAATGTTATTTATTGTCTGGCGGTTAGTCTTTAACGTGCAGCCGTTATTACGAAAAGAGACAGCTGGCTGCGTGGACCTATCCTTTACTGCCCCCAAGGCCACACATACCTAATTCAAGGATATCAGATAATGGTATGTGGCATGATTTACATGTAGAGAATTCAGAATTCATTGTGAGCCTATTTATAACTACAGCACCTTCCGTAGAGAAGATAATTTAATAGAGGTTGTAAGGGTTCTCTGACAAGAAGCATTAATATTAGAACCTTTTCCCAAGTGCTGCAAACAGTGGTGCGGTGATGTAGCTTGCCTGAGCTATTTTTCATTGGCGACCCTTTTTCTGTTCATTAGCACTTACATTCTTGGGGTTGGGAAGCTACCGTTTTAACTATAATTTGTATGTAATGAACGTATTCAAAGCATGGAGACTTTCCTTCATTAACAAAGCTGAAAAAAAAGGCTGGTAACTCTGATGAAAAAGGACATTTAACTCATGTAAATTTAACAAGTCCAGTTTTTTCAGATGGTATTAGGAAAACCAAGGGTCTGCTCTCTAGAGATGGTCAAGGTGGATGATAAAGATTCTGTAATGCCTTTTCGAAAGAGTTAGAAACAAGCTGATGCCTTAGCCAGTACATCTCCCTTCAATAAAACTAGCTCTAATGGATGAGGCTGCCTCTGGGTATTGCAAAGAACATACAGGCAGGTCTATTTGCTTTCACAGATGCTGCACTGCCAGTTACTTCAGAAGGTATTTTGGAATGGCTCAAGTATTTTTTTAAAAAAAAGAAAAAAAACATGATACCATTTATCTAACACTCACGAGAATTAACCACACATTTGAAAATGCAGTTTAATGGAGCATGTTATCAAAGAAGTCTTCGTTTTTAATAAGACTTCTGGTTTACAATAGATGAAACAAATCAGTACCTTTGGGGGTGTATTTTATTATTAATTTGAAATGTAAAACCAGTGTTCTAGTTATTTTCACATGAAATGTATCTCTCAAGACTGGAACTGGTCGGCACTTATTTTGAAAAGCATGTATAGTATAGCTTGGGGTGGGACAAGTCTTCTTTGGGGATAAAATAGTTCCTCTAGATTACTATGAACTCATATTCATTATAGATGTCATAATGAATGGCTTATGTACAAGGTTGGATTTTGCTGTTTGTTTATTAAATAGGAAAAAAAGATTCTGAAGTCTGAATTTGAACTAATACCTAATTTTATCAGTATCTCAGATTAATCATTCTAACCTATCTAAAATTATTTCTAATTAATTAGTCATTTACAACAAAAATAGCATCGTTCAAGAAGTCTTCTAATAAAAATAAAAGTAGCCAGTGGAAAGTAATGTCCCTAGTATACCCAACATCCTAAAGCCAAGACCATCTAGCACCCTCTCTGCTTACTGCTGTTTTGTGCTGTTACTGCACTTACATACATTTGAGGGTCTTCATTTGATTGCCTGGAATTATGGCTGTGCAGGTAAAGTACAGAATTCAGGCTACGCAAGTTCTATTCTGTTTGAACCAAAGGGAAATAAGACACTCCTATTTCATTTGGCTCATAAAAATTGGTGACAATATGCCTTCCTGAAAAATCAGGGTTGGATCTATTTCATATTGTTTATAAACTATCATTTCAGTTGTATTTTTTTTAAGAGGCTAAAAGGCAAACACAACAAAGGCTATCAAAACTAAGGCAGATGGTATGATCCTGTATTCTTGGACCTATATCAAATCAAATGAAATCAGAATTAAGTTATTTTGAAGGATACAAATTCTATGCTGCAAATGACTGAATGGTTTTCTGTTTCCTCTGTTTCCTCCTGCCATTAGTCAATTTAAACTCATTATGTAGGATAATGCCTTCTCTCTTCAGGTTTTTTTGTGCTAGGGGGAATCGACAGTTGACCATTAGCGTTTTCAATAAAATGAAAAGAGAATTGGCAAAATATGTGCTAAAATTTGTGAAGAACATGTAATGAGTTGAAAATAACAACTAGTGACAGGAAAATAAAGATAAATAAGATTGTAATTGAGAGTTTATTTCCCTTAAAATAGAAAAATTTAGGTTGTTTTCCTTGATGATTTAAATAAGGTAGCCTGGGTAATTAATACTTACTAAGCAACTCCCATGTTCCATACACTTCCTAAAATCATCTCAAATGATATGTATGAAGCAATTTGGAAAACCACATATTGCTTTAGAAATGTAAGATACTATGTATAGCAGTAAATCATAAATAAGGAAGTAACAATTACATTTCTTCCAAATTCAACAAAGAAATGTACTTTTCCAAATTAGTAACTTAACTTGGAGATCTGAAACCTATACATTCTAAGACATAATTTAGAATCAAAGGTACAACTCTATCAGAGTCTTGGAATGTATGTTTCCAAAGCAAAACAAGAATGCATGTTCCATACTTGCATGAAGATATGGAAATAATTTTCATAATGTTCAGAGAAGTGTTTTAAGCTTCACATTACAAGGGTCATATTTTGAGATCTCCAAAGAGATGACAACTGGATTTATTCTTCTCAAAGCTGGGCACACAAATTTGATATATCTTGTCAAGTAAAATAATTATTTTCAACAATATGGTGGTGAGTTTTTCCTTAGAAAATTTTATTATTTTGCATTTAAAAGATCAAATAGCTATTCAATTGAGAACCAAATATCTAGGAGAGTGGCCATCTCTATCAAAGGATAAAACGCTTTTTTTAACTCATGGATAAGAAACTCTCAGAGAAAAGCCACTTTACCTTGGACTAGGTGCAGAAAAACATAAAAAAGCAAGACTTCACATGCACTAGCTTAGAGCCTCACATTCATAGGAACTTGATAAATGCTTACTGACTCTCTAATTCAGTAGTTCTCAAATGTGGGGAGAAGGAGAGGTGTAGGGCAAAAATTTTGCTCCCCAGGGATAGTTGCCAATGTCTGGTGAAACTTTGGTTGTCACAGCTTGAGGAGAGGAGTCTTATTGGTTTCCACAACTGAGGGTGGTAGGTTTCTACTAGCATCTAATGTGTAGAGTCTAGGAATTTTGCTAAACATCCTACAATCCCTGGACAGCCTCCACAACAAAGAACTATTCAGCCCAAAATGCCAATAGTGCAAGATTGAGACACTCTCCCCTCATTGCATGTAATATGACACATTGGGAAAGCTGGCTGGTGGGTACATGGGCACTCTCTATTTTTGCAACTTCTTGTGAGTCTATAATTATTTCAAAATAAGACCTTTTTAAAAATGTGTTAGGTAGAAGTGGGAACACTAAGAGTAGATGAGTCTAGCCCAGGAGAGAAGCATTTATAATACGAAGAGTTCTGAGAATAAACTCCTAGGAAGTCAATACACACAGCCAGCAAAAATGTCACAGAGGAACCTCAGAGGAGAGAATGACTATGAAAGCCAAAGGAATAGATTTTCACACACACACACACACACACACACACACACGTGGTGATCAACAACAGCAACCGCTAAAGGGGGAGGAACAGGTAGTCTGGTGCTGAAAATGAACACTGAACTAGAAATAGAAGGACAAGAAGAAATGGAAGCAGCAAGTGAACTCTTCCAAGAAAGTTAACAGACAGGAGAAAGAAAAAGCCATACAACAAACTAAGTAGAGATGAAGGGAAGAGATTCAACTTGTTTTAGGAGAGAGAAATACTGAATACTTAAAAATAAGTAGTCCTGTAGGGAGGGCAAGTGTTTGCAAACTCAAGAAAAGGAGAAAATATATGGCAGAGGACATGCCAAAAAAAGGGCAGAGGAGATAAGATCAACTGCTCAGATAAAAACTTCAGTCTCCTAGAAAGCAAGTCTACTTCTATACTTTGAACGTATGAACATATGACTAAATGTGACCAAATCAGAGAGACAAATATTTTAAATTTGAAAAGCATCATAATATGAATGATTGCTATTGGGCTTTATGATTTATAACATATTTTACAAAATAATACAAGCTTAGATTTAATGAATCAAAACTGAAACTGACCATTATAATGATGCTTCACTTGAAGGCATATAATTCTCAGTTATGAGTCTGGTGAAGGTAATTCCCCATAGTACATAATGACACAGGCTTGCTGAACCTGTACTGACTTATAAGCCTAAAACTAAATGCTATGAATAATTTTGCTTTCCTCTAGATGCTTTGTTAGTCTGAAATTTTTAAATACTTACGTACATAAGAATTTTAAAGTAAAACTCATTTTATATGTAAGTCACACTAAAAATATATAGGTTATGTACTAAAGTCTTATAAAACTAAGAATCAGTCTTTTCTAAAAGAAATATTTAACACTAAGACTTGCTCGATAATTAAGTGATGATAAATTGCACTTACATGTGAAACCAAGCTTGTTGACATTAGCCTTATTTGAAATACATTGGTCACCTACATCTCTGACATGCATTATAGACCAATGACTGGTGATGAAACAAAATAGTCTCCAGGGAACAGAAGCTTTTACTTGAAACATTTGAAAGTCATCAAAGTACTGGAAAATAGCTACCAATATTATACTGACAAGAGGAAAGAAAATAAACCTGATTAGGGGAGAGGAAGCTTTCTTATTTTCATTTGTTTGGACCATAGTTTTGAACCATATTTTCTGCATGAGTGCATCATACATGCACCAAGTATTATCAGGGTCAAGTATGATATGGTAGCAAATATATGGGCATAAAAATTCATATGAAAGTCCTAGGAGGATACACACTATATTGCTAACCATAGTTATCTCAGAAAATAGAGAAATTGAAGGAGGGATCTTAGAAGAAATTTCATTTTTACTCCATATGTTCCTGTATCTTTGCAGCTTTTTCTCTAATAAACATGCGTTCATGTTTACTTCTATAATTAAATAGATGTATTAAATTTTAAAGAAAAATATTTGATATATACATAGGTCCTATCTCAGGATTATGATAATGAATAAATAAAGTAATATTGATTATATGATGTAGGGAATGCCAGTGAAAGTTAGCTGTTATTACACTATTTTGCCAAGATACTGTAAATGATTCTCTGAAGGTATATGGCAGAGAAAGATTAAGGGTTGCAAACTGACACTCTTCCCAATGAGAGGGAGAGTATATTACCTCTCTTGCTGAATTGGGGCTAGCCTATAGCTATTTTGACCAACAAAATATGATGAAAGTGATACCATACTGGTTCTGAGGCCAGACTTTAAGAGGACTGGCAGCCTTTTTTGTAGTCTCATGGAGCCCTGAGTCACACAGTAAGAAGGGCAACTATCCTTAACTTGTTGAACTGTGAGAAGCCTAGGCTAACTGGAGAGAGGTCCTAGATGAGACACTAGGTGGTGAGAAAAGAGTGTGCATGCCTATAAAGAGGCAGCACAAGGGAGCTCCTTTGTGATGAAGGAATAGTTCTGTATCTTGATGCTCATGGTAGTTACATGAATCCATACATGATAAAATATCATAGAATTATACACAAAGCCATGAGAAAAAATGAACACATGTGAAAAGTGGTAAAACCCCAGTAAAAACTGTAGTCTAATTAATTGTATTGCGCCAAGCAATTTCCTGGCTTCACCAAAGCACCAAAGCTATGTGACTGAGGATGTTATCTTGAAAATGGATCCTCTGGAAATGACACCTGATAAATCAGAGACAAACTATCCAACCAAACATTATCAGATCCACAAAACTGTGAGTAAAAATAAAATGGTTTTTGAGGTAGTTTGCTATACAACTATAGACAGCTAAAACAGTGTAGTTAAAGGGTCTTTTCCTCTTTTTTCTTGCATTTTCTAATTTTTCTACAATAATCATGTAATTCTTTGATATACAAATAAATCATAACCTGGAGATATTATTTTGGTCTAAGTGAAAAGGCTGAGAGAAGATGGAGTCGTTTCCAATAGAAAAGCACTCCATAAAAACAACTAATAAAGCTGGATATATCTATAGATCTATATCTACAGATCTGTTAAATGACCCCTCAGATAGCCATGGAAGCAATGAGAATTAGAGGGCTAAAAATGTTTTTTAAGATTTTTTTTTTGATGTGGACCATTTTTTTCCACAGTCTTCATTGAATTTGTACAATATTGCTTCTGTTTTACGTTTGGGGTTGTTTTTTTATTTTTGCCACGAAGCTCGTGGGGTCTTAACTCCCCAACCAGGGATCGAACCTGCACCCCCTGCATTGGAAGGTGAAGTCTTAACCACTGGACCACCAGGGAAGTCCCTAGAGGGCTAAAATTTTGCATAAGAGGAAAACTCAAGATGTTGAGCTTTGGATCAGCCATACTACTATCAGACAAAGTAGACTTTAGCAAGAAGAATAACTAGAGAACCAGAAATATTTCATCATGATAAAGTGGCAAGCACAACAGTAAGATATAACAACTCTAAATATCTATGTTCACAATAAAACATCTTCAAAATATATAAAGAAAAAACTGACAGAACACTATGGGGAGCAGTAGACACATTCACACTTGCATGAAGACATTAACACAATTCTTGTAATAGCTGATAGAATAGGCAAACAAAACAATTCATAAGGATATGTGAATTAACATTAACCACAATTAACAAAATTTACCAATTCAACATAGATGTTGAATATAGATGTTTAACAGCACCTAATAACAACATTATTTTCAGAATTACTTTCATATGAATTTTTCTATCAAAAAGTTTTAGCCTACTTGAAAAGCACTACACAAAATAGGATATTCCAATGGCTAATAATAAACATAAGAAAAAGTTCAGCATATTAGTCATTTGAGAAATGCAAATTAAAACTTCAATGCAAGATCTCTACATATGCACCAAAATGACTAAAATGGAAAAGATAGCCAATGTCAAGTGTTGGTAAGAAGAGTGTGGAACAACTGGAACTCTCATACAACTTGGAAAATTGTTTGGCAGTATCCACTGAAGTGGAACATATAAATTCAGTATTAATTGTTCCTCTTGGGTACATATGCCTCACCCCAAGTCCCAATATTCAGTTACCAAAAGAAATGCATGCAAATACTCACCACCAAAGACATGTATAGCTTTCATAAAAACACTACTTTTAATAGCTGCAAACTGAGAAAATTCCTTAATATTCATCAGCAATATAACAGAAACATAATTGGTAGTATATTCACATAATGAAATACTATACAATAATAAGAATGATCAAACTACAGCTACACACAGATGATCAAATGATCAAACTACAGCTACACACAGCTACAGACAGATAAATCTCACGAACATAAGGTTGAGCAAAAGAGATCAAACAACAGAGTAAATACTGTATAGTTCCTTTTTTATAACAGGGTAGACACAGAGATGCACCACCCAGATGCCCCTAATGGAATTTTCTGGGAATGTGGTGGAAGATAGCTGTCAAACCCTTCAGGAAGCACCTCAGCTGTAGAGAACTGCCTCACCCACATTCAATAATTGATGGAGGTGAGGATATAAAGGCCTGGCAATTTGGGCCCAATGTGGGATAACTGACCAGCCATGTTAGTTTCAGAGCTCATGGAGGAGGAGGCTGAGGCTGGCAAATCTACACCCCAGCTCTACTTCTCCCTCTGCAGCCTATGATGTCAGAACAGGTAAAACTAATCTATGGGATTAGAAGTCAGGATAGTGGTTATCCTTGGGTTGGGGATGGAGGGGATTATGTCTGGAGGGAGGCAGGAGGTGGGCTTCTGTGGTGCGGGTAACATTCTGTTTCTGAGATCTGTATCACTTTGAAATTTCATCAAGCTGTACAGTTATAATTTGTGCATTTTTCTATATGTACATTATACTTTGCTTAAGGTAAAAATAAATATATGTATAAAAGGTAAAATGTACAAATACATTAAAAGTATAAATATTTTATAGGTATGTTATGCTTTGATAAAATGTTCACCTAAAACTTTTAACTTTAAAATAGATGAATGAGTCAATTAATTTTTCAAATTAAATAAAAATACTGGATTGGAGATAAAGATATGGGGTTAGTCACTATCTCATTTACTGACTACTCTAGGACTTTGCACAAGTCTCTTAAATTCCCCCAAGCCCACAGTTCCTCAACTATACAAAACTAAAAACACAACCAACTTATCCTTATCTATAAGTCATTTTTACATATGCATACTCATTTTCCAATCCCACAACTTCTCTGAGTAATGGATAATTGGGTTTTTTATACCCATTTTTCTGATAGCAGAACAACCTCTACAGGTTAGGCAATGTGCTAGAAGTTACAAAGACAGTGAGTTGCAGAGGCACCTCTAGAACTAAGTTTCCTAGAGCTGGTGTCTTCAACATCAAAGCAAGACAGTATGTTTAAGAGAAATATGCAATTAAATACGCTAATGGAAATAACCACCTAGGAAGATTTAGCACAGAGAAATATGATTAGAAGTTAGGGGAAAGACTGATTTTAAGTGATGGTAAAGAGAATTCAGGGCTTCCCTGGTGGCGCAGTTGTTAAGAATCCGCCTGCCAATGCAGGGGACACGGGTTCGATCCCTGGCCCGGGAAGATCCCACATGTCACGGAGCAACTAAGCCCGTGCACCACAACTACTGAGCCTGTGCTCTAGAGCCCGTGAGCCACAACTATTGAGCCCACGTGCCACAACTACTGAAGCCTGCGTGCCTAGAGCCCATGCTCTGCAACAAGAGAAGCCACGACAATGAGAGGCCGCGCACCACGACGAAGAGTAGCCCCCCCTCGCCGCAACTAGAGAAAGCCTGGGCGCAGCACCGAAGACCCAACATAGCCAAAAATAAAAACAAATAAATAAATATATTTTTTTTAAAAAGAGAGAGAATTCAGACTTCACGGTGTAAAAGAAAAATTAAATTACTCACAATAAATAACCCAGTGGAATAAAACAAAAGACAATGGTTAAGAGGGGAAGAGGCAAAGAATATCTACTCTAGGTTGTAGGAGCTATAGAACTTGTGATAGAAATCTTGTGATTCAGTGTTCTATCTTCATTCTTAACGCTGTAATTATAAGACATGATCCTGTCAGAAGGAAAGGAGCATTTCTTAGTCAATAGTCATTCTGTTGGTCTGAAAATTCAGTGCTTTCTCCAAAGATCTGACTCTGTACTCTATTCCTCTGGATAAAACTCATTAAATTCTGTTCAGACTCCCCTATCAGAACCATACACACTTTTAAAAAAAAAGGAAAAAGAATAATGTCATCCCCTTCTTTCAAAACAAGGCCCAATATAAATTTAAGAAAGTACAAATTACACAGCAACTTCCATTCAGTCTCATCCTTTACTAAGCCCTGACTTCCTCACTTTGATTTATAGATACATTTCTCTCAGGGATCTTTAGGGACAACTTAGTTGGCCCACATTCAACTCAGTCACACTGTTTGCCAAATAAAAAGTCTCTAGTGTGTCCTTTCATGTTTTGATGTGTATCTTCTTTTGAATACCTTATAAAGTTTACGATTCTTCAAGTCCTGGAAAAATGCCCACCCCTTGCTGCACTGTCCATTTACCCTTCACTCCTAAAAGATCCCCGGTTTGCCAGTTAAATCAGTTAATGTGTAGGCCAATTAAATTAGATCAGTCTGTCAGTTTTGTTAAATTAATTAAATTGGTTGTTTGATATCATGTAAGACCAGGATAGAACAAAACAAATCTAAACTCTTATGCCCATAAGTAAGAAATAGCTGAACAAATCAATCATTAGAATGTATCTTCTTACAACACAGTAAGATGCTATGAAGAAGGACCAATTCTCAGGCACTTGATGCTTTTTCCTCAATTTCTGGTGCCTCACACTGCCCTATTTGGATTATATGAAATACTTATAACAGCTATTATAAGGGATATAAACAGCAGTTCCTCAAGAAACTATTAAATCAGAGTGGCATATTCCCTTTTAATAATGCTCTCTAGAGATGCTTTTGAGAGAAAATAGAACACAAAAAAGACTAAATAAATATATATAGAGAGAGAGAACGAAAGAGAAACATTAAAATTACTCTTGCTATTGCTTTATAATCAGAACCCTGAACTATGTGTAACTTACCTCTTGACCCACAAAGTTTCCATCCATTTTTTAAATTGTTATTCATAGCAGTATTCATTTTCCTCTGATCTGATCTTATGAACAGAAGGGTCCTAATAATGTTGTGATTTCAGGGACATAGAGCAAGTGCTCACCACGCCCCTTCCAAAATTCCTCCAGCGAGCTGACTGATTCCTGAAATGCCACAATTAGTAATTAACTGCTTTGTCTAATGTTTACTTCCTGATGGTATGTAAATTTCAAAATAAATATCAGTTATGCCTTACCAGTCATTTTCAACCATATATACAGGTTGATAAAATTCTATCCTTGAGAGCAGGTGAGAAGGAGGGTGCACAAAGGCTATATATAACGCACTGCACAGAGGACGCCAGCTTTGGGGAGGAAAGGAAACACCTAAGTAGAGAGTACTTACAAAGACAGAAGAAGTAAAGGTAGAGAAATGTGCATCTCACGGATCCTCTATGATCCCAAATTCCCTTTTGCAAACCCAGTAGCTTGTTCTCTGGTTGAATGCTACGCATTATGAGCATCTCTGAAGCTTCTAACAGGCTTCACAAGGAGCTAAAAGAATGGAATTCCGGAATGGGTTTGCCGAACTCCCCCACCTCAGTGAGGCCAAACCAAAGGGAGAGCTCAACAGGAGGAAGGAAAATAAATAATTATATTGGCCTTTTGAAAATGACAGATTATATGTCTATCTCCCCCTTAAAACACTAATGAATTGTGATGATACAGTGAAACCTACAAAGTATAAGACCACAATTCCTCCTCCCAAATCCTCAAAGATAGAAGTGTTTCAGGGGGATTTTCAAAATATAATATAGTACAACTATCAGATATGTATAACACCACTGGTGGGGACTAGGGTGGCTATTCATTATCAAACAGTATAATTTCTACCCTGAAGTTTGGTTTTTAGGTTCTTTTTGGTTTAAGAATAAAGGATTAAGTGATTGTAGATTTTACCATAAATGTTTCTCTCATCAGTTTTGGACTGGGATGATCAAGAATTGTTTCTGCAGCACAAGCAGTCCCTAGTTTGTGATATATGTGTTGAAAAGTACCCATCAGGGGAGGAGGTGGTGTGAGTGGATGATGTTCATGCTTTATTCAAAGTCTCTTAGCAAAGCACTCGCCAAAGCCAGAGTGAGTGAAGCTGGGAAGACGGCTTTTCTTCTACGGCTCTTCTCTGATCAGTATCTCAGGCAGAGCAGCATTGCTCCTCAGTTAAGATACCACCATCATTCAAGTGCGGTCGAGTGAGGAGGCTAGAAAAGGAATGATGGGCAGCACCAGCTTGCTATCTTCTTTCTCGACGCTAATTGCCTTCAGCATCCTGCCTCTTTTACCTCTAAATGTAATTTTCTTCTTCCCTGCTGTGCACAGACATCATCATCTTTTAAGTTCCTGTCCCTGGGCGCAGGAGCTTATGAAGAGTGTTTGAGAGTTGCCTACACTCCTAGGCCAGCCTTTTGTTCAGAATAACTATTCCCATTTCACCTAATGATGGAGTTATTGTTTTCACACATCCTACACGTCTCCAGCGCTATATTCTTAATTTATTTCTTGATGTTTCTTCTCAGATAATGTATGCCCACTTCAAACTAAAGCTGAGCTAATATTCTCCTTAAAATTGGCTTCCCTCCAGTCTTCTCTCTGCCACAGCCAAGGAGGCTCAAAATCCTAGAGGTATCAATGACTCCAGTACCTACTTTTCCCCCCAAATAAGGGGCAGTGAGCAAGGCCTGCCAGTTCTTTATTTGGAAAACATCTCTTTTCATTTCCAGCCTATTTCTGAAACTCATAGCCTTCTCCATCCATGCCTGATCTACTGGGGCACTCTTAAAAGAGAGAACACCCCACCCCATCTTCACGCAGCCAAACAACACATCGGAGTCAATGAATCTTACTGAAGTAAATTTCCATCCTACCCTTGCTCTGTTTAGAACACTACAGTGTTGCCAAGAATTAGAAAATATGTATGTACTCTTTAATCTGCTTTCAGAGCCCTCTGTAATACAAACCCAATTTGCTTTTTCATTTTTATTTTTCAATCCTCTGCTCCAATATTTCTAAAGATACACTGGTCCCAGCACATTATATAAACTTGTCAGCCTCTCCCCAAACTCCTTGCTCATTTTCATCCTGTTCACCTGCTTCAAACCTGACTCCATTCACTCATCAAAGTTCAAGTTTCACTTGTCCACGAAGGCTACTGCTTACACACTCATACCACTTGGATTGTGTTTCTATGTGTTCTGGATCTGGAGATACAGAACATACACTAGTCATTGGTACAATGTTGGTGAATGGCCACTCTAGTCACCTGCCGGCCTCCTGAGTCTCAGGGTTAGCCTCTGCTGTCGGCCTAGGGACACATACGCAGGAAAGCCCAAGTGTTAAACCCACACATGGCCACTGTGAACAAAAAGTGTGGAAAATTACAGAGGATCATCGTATAAACTTTATCGGCTAAAAATCAAGATGAGGTCTCTTTACTGAGACAAATGAGCACATGCCCTGGAACATGGTATACAGCTACGGCTCTAGAGGAGAAAATATATAGAGGGACAACGGAACATTCTTATGATCTGGTGTCGAGATCAATCAGTTCTCTGGCTCTATGTCATAATTCAGTTTTCAAAAACTTCAATCATCTCATTTCTCGTAGGATATTATATTGCTCCACTGTCTTAATGACATCACATTGCTAGGGCTTGGGGAGCAGAAAGCAGCAAGTACTCTAGATATCTTGTGTTGACATTTGTGCTCTAGATTCAGAAAATAATTACAAAGAAAATTCAAGACCTGCCATCATATTGAAGTTCCTTTGTATCCAGAAGTGATCCATTTTACTGTCTGCTTCTAAGTGGCACAGAAAAGTAAGGGCCTATTTGGGTTTTAGAAACAGCTGTGGTCTTTGAGACTATTTTCTGAGTAACCTAAAGGGCTGTTAACATGGAGAATATCCTAGAGCAAGAGAAAGTTTTCTAGTACAAATAGCTTTCCTAATTGCTCCTTATGACCCTGAAGCTCTAATCATGCTGAAAGTCTCTGAGGAAAATTGGGATACTGGATGGAGCCTGTTGCAAAACTGGATAGAGGAATCACAGCAGTGACACCCGGGTTTTGAAACAGCTAGGCTCTTTTCAGCAAACCTTTTTAAAAATATGCCTGGCTGCTAAGAGTCCTATTAGAGGCTGAACCGTGTGCATAGGACACGAGCAAGGGGCAGCTTATGATCTGTTCTATTCACCATAAACTTGGTATCATCTGATTCATCAACCCACTATACTTTAAATGCCTGACAATTTCTTATTACCAAGTAGAAGTATTATATGCAAGACAGGGCTTGAGAAGGTCATGAAGGCACAAATATTTTGCATGAGCTGATGGACCCATTTCCCATTGTGCGTGACACACAGCTATCTTTCCCTAAATCCATACATAGGGCCCTGGAGGAAACTCTATGACTGGGAAGAAAATCATTCAAGCCTTATTTGCAGATAAGGCTTTATTAAATGATGGCATCAACTGGAAATGTACCCCACTCATTGTTGGCCTTGAATGATAATGAAAAAGGGAGACAACTCAGTGGGAAGAATTTATTTTTAATCAACCTTGTTAAATTTCACATACAATAAATTCCACAGATTTTAAGTGTACAGCTTGATGAGTTTTGACAAATGTATATGTCTATGTAACCAATATCCCAATCAAGATACTTAAGATGTCTACCCCCCAAAAAAGTTCTTTGTACTTCTTTGCAGTCTAGCTCCCCATACCCACTCTCCATCACAGAGAATCAACAATGTGACTCCTATTACTTTCGTTTTTGCCTGTTCTGGTAATTCATATAAATGACATCATCAAATATACTCTTTTCTGTCTAGTGTATTTTGCTCAACATAGTGTCTGTTTGGTTCATCCATGTTGGTGTCCATGTTGGTGCATGAATCAGCAGTTCATTTGTATTACTCAGCAGTATTTCAAGGTATGTATATATCATCCTTGGTCTATTAATGGACATTGGGGTGTTCCCAATTTGGGGCTGTTATGAATAAAATTACTCAGAATACTCATGTACAAATCATTTTAGTGGCATGCGCTTCCATATATTTGGGTAAATATTTAGGAGTGGAATTGTTGGGCCGTATTCTAAGTGTATGTTTAACATGGTGAGAAATGAGTGGACTGATCTTTGAACAGTAGAACCTTTGGTCTACTTTGCCTGAAAGGAGATGTAGCCTGAGGCAGAGATCTGTAGCAATGCATGGATATATATATTGGTTAATATATAGTGGCTAATAGTTTGCATATAAATAGCCAGAGACTTGTTAAAAAAAAAAAAAGATAGAAAATGGATTAAAGGATATTTGGAGAAGTATGTGAAAGGGCCTGAAGTGTGAGAATATTGATTCTCATGTGTTGATCACTCATCACAAAACCCTCACTAAAGAAGATGCTCCTCAGGGGACACGGGTTCGTGCCCCAGTCTGGGAAGATCCCACATGCTGCGGAGCGGCTAGGCCCGTGAGCTATGGCTGCTGGGCCTGCGCGTCCGGAGCCTGCGCTCCGCAACGGGAGAGGCCACAGCAGTGAGAGGCCGCGTACCGCAAAAAAAAAAAAAAAAAAAAAGAAGATGCTCCTGATAAACAGGCAGATATAAGTTGGCCTCTATACAGCTATACAGATGTGTTCAAAACAAAGTAGCCAAGATGCTAAGTCAGAGATCACTCATAGGTTTAGCATTTAGACTTTCACTCACAAATCTTGACCTGGCTAAGTTTTGTCTCATATTCCACTAACAGAGAACAACCCTGAGCCACAGGAGGCTATGCTATCAGGGGACCCAGAGAGCCAGTTGATTATATTGGACCCTTTCCATTGTGGAGAGAGAGCAATTTTCCCTGTTGGGAGTGTTGCTTGTTCTGTACTGTGAATAACGGCAGCATTCATGAACTTACTAAATGGTATTTCAGAAACCATTTTCTTTTGAATAAGGAGCCATGTACCCATTTTATATTGGAAAAAATAATCAGCAGATACTCGTGAGATTTACTGATCCTTCCGTATACAACATTACTCAGAAGCTAGAAGACAGTACCTTGTAAATTTAGGATGTACTCTTACCTTATGCTAAATATGCTCTGAACCATTGATAAATGTGTACTCTGCATCCCATTTCCAGAATACACAGAACCATGACTGCTATGGGTTGAATTTTGTCCCCCCCCACAAATTCATATATTGAAGTTCTAACACCCAGTACCTCAGAATATAATTGTATTTGGAGATAGAGTCTATAAAGAAGTAATTAAAGTAAAATGAGGTCATATGGGTGGGCCCTAATCCAAATGACTGGTTTCCTTATAAGAAGAGGAGATTAGGACACAGATACACACAGAGGTAAGACCATATGAACACACTAAATGAAGATAGCCATCTGCAAGCCAAGGAGAGAGACCTCAGAAGAAACCAACCCTGCTGACACCTTGATATTGGAGCTCTAGCATGAGAATATTAAATTTTAAGTCAGCCAGTCTGTGGTACTTTGCTGTGGCAGATGATACAAGTCACATCTCTCTATTGCATTTAACGACTCACAAAAATTTAGTTTCAGTCTCCATGAATCTTGGCTTTGCCGGGGTAGGGGAACAGAATTTGCCAGCCAAAGATATGTCTCTTTGGCAAAGGATCACTTTAGGCTGATTAGTTTTAAGAAACTGCAGATACAGGAGGAGCTCTGAAAACTGAGTACAAGATACCTTTTTGTAAGAGACACTTATACGTATAAGAGAAATCTCCATTAGTAAGGGAAGGGTGTCTCCCTCACAGTAGCAGAAAGAGGAGGGTATCTAAATCTCTAGAAACTCTCGTCAGTGGATGAGGCTAGGACTTGAATCTGTATGACAACTTTACCCTTATTTACTGTGCTTCTCCTGGTAACAGCCCATAAATGACTCCCCACCTCCTACAACTTCATTTGTCTTTAGCTGAAGATAGTATTTAAAGTGATTGCTTCTACCATTTCAAAGAGTATTCAGTTTTCCTGTCTATCTCCCATGTATACAGGAGGTATATATGTTATTAAACTCTTGGTTTTTTTCTCTTCTTAATCTGTCTTATATCAACTTAATTATTACACCAGCCAAAGAACCTAGAAGGGAAAGAGAAATAAATTTTCCTCTCCAACTCTGGTTAATGAGCCTCAGTACGCAAAGGGTGCTGAGGAATCAGGAGTCCGGCAATCTCAGGCTGCTGTCCTTCCATAATATGGCTTGAATTCTCCATCCCCCATGGGGTCATCTGGCAGAACAGTTTCAGGAGGACAAAAGTCAGAGAAGTCTGAGACACTGAGCATTTTTTAAAGAGACTAAAATGACCAAAGGGACTGGTTAAATAGTTATATTTAAGGTTAATAACAGATACAACATTGTTATATTTATTTTCCTGCTCATCAGTAGGAGGAGACTGATGGGGAAAACTGACACCAATACATAAAATAGAAACTTATATTATCTCTGCATATATAACTTGTTGTCAGAGTCACCTTTTGCAACACTTACTACAGTATATTGTGGGGAGCAAAATTTGCCACCCCAAAATGTGTCTCTTTGGCATGTGGATAATTTCAAGATGAAAATAGTCAAAGCCCAAAAGACTCACAAAAAAACCTTCCTCCTGACTGCCTAAAAGAATTTAAATAAAGGGCCTGTTCCTAGAATAGCACTATCACCAGATATATCTGCAAAGAATACGGGTGTGATGGGGGAGAGATCACAGTTTACTCTGTGACCCACTGTCTCTGCATGGCCCAGCAAACATTCATTTACCAAGCATTTGCTTTACGGTGTCCTTGTGAAATGCCATCCTCCCCTTTGCAGTCCTAAACCACTACCACCGATATTCTCTTTTGTCTTTAGCTGAAGATGATATTTAAGGTGAGGGCTTCAGCCATTTTGAGGATTTACTCAGTATTCCTGGGTCTCTTCCACGTACACATGTTATTAAACTTGGGTTTGATTGTCGCCTGTTAATCCATCTTCTGTCAGTTTAATTCTCAGGTCAGCCAGAAGAACTTAGAAGGGTAGAGGAAGATCTCTTCTTCCCTCACAGTATTCATAGGAGCACATTTAGGAGATGCTGACTTATATTTGACTGAGAGAACATTGTTGACAGGGCAAGTAGATGAACATCGGCAAAAATGCATACATTTTTTAACCCAAAACTAATCAATGATCAAATATAAGAATGCATAATATGTCTGATGACCATTTATTCAACCTTAAAAACCAATCAGAGCCCTAGAAAAAATTAGAAAGTAATCAAAAACACTCACAGTTTTATTTACTATACCTTATTATATAATACATAATATTATTTGCTTTTATAGATGTTTCATAACTTGATCAGCTCCATTATTCAAACTTTAGATCATTTCCAAATTTTTTAAATTATAAATAATATTACCTTATGTTCTAATGCATCATTTTTTTCATATTTCTGGTTATTACCTTAGGCTAAATTCTAGAAGTGGGGTTTCTGGGTTAAAAGACGAGAATAATTTTAAGGCTTTTGGTATTTATGACATTTCTTCAAAAATATTGTACTAATGTGTGCTTCCACCTGGAACATGGAACATGTCCATTTATTTAAATCCTACCAAATGTTGGATTTTGCATCTTAATAATTTGATGGGAGGAAGGCTATATTATTTCAATTTGTATTATTTTTGTTATTCCATAGGTAAAATATTTTGCATGTTTAAGTCAACTACTGTTATCCCTTTGGTGATCTCAGGCACTGGACTTTAACTGAACTGGCCCAAGTCTAGTTTCAATAACAAAGTCAACAGAGAAATGCATTGTAATGATGAATATCACCCCCTTTAAATAACTGCGCATGTAACATGGGTGAAATGTGCCACATAATTAACCTATGTGTGGACTCAGGACAGGTTATCTGACGATGAACAAAGCAAAAACAACATTGAAGTGCCACCCTGATGCTTGAAGATAATTACACCTTTTTTTCTAAACAGCTAACACTGACATCCTCTTTAAAATGGAAAATCAGATGTAGCATTCTTTGTTGAGATATTTTTAATATTGGTTAAAAATAATCTTCAAAACAATACCATTTTTGTCATATGAAAAGCAAGTGAGTAACTTGAGAAAAAAGTTATATTTTAATTTTTCCGGAAATAAATGCTTAATTTTTCTCTTATTTTTCTAAGGCTCTCTTTAAATCCTGAATGGTTAACAATGAGATACAGACAGACTTTGTTTCCCATGTCAAAAACAATTAAAATGGAAGACAAATATTATTTTCATATTTTCATCTTTTGTCTGTAATATGAGCCTTCATTTCAACAATTTAAATACTTTCCTGTCTCTGATTCAGCCTTTGGTCACACCATTCAAGCCTAGAGAACTTTTAGTTAGCTTGAATTGTATTTGGGTATCACAGAGCTAGTTGCCAAGCTCTTTATTCTAAAGAACCCCTCACGTATATTCATAGTCTTTGATGTAGCTGTGTTTGTTTTGCAAACTAGTTCTTGTTCTAACCAAATAAAGTATGATTCGGCCAAGTAGGCTCTAAACTACCAAAGTAACATGTATATGAACTCATGTATGTATATGAATTCATACTCTGCAGACAAACTCATCATACTGTAACTCTACCAGAATTCACAAGCGTTCCATCACAATTAGAAATTATTATTATTATTTTAGAAATTATTTTTATCAATAGAGGACCTTTAAGAACATTGCTGGGTTTAGCTACACAATTATAAGACTTATCTATACAACAGACAACTATCAACTTGAAATGTAGACAGGATAGCATTTAGAGACCAACTATAGCATTAAAATTGATAGTAAACTCTCATAGAGAAAATCACAGGGTAAACACAAATAACAATACTAAGTTCCTTGAAAAACGAATCCTGTTAATTCTACTATAGAAAAAAAAATACCAATGTGTTTAACAGGAAGGCTTAGAGTCCTTGAATGCTCTTACTCAAATAGGAAATTAAAATGAAGAGGTGTAGATTTGGGGATGAGGAAGTGATTGGTTTATGCTAATCAGAATATACTCCTGAGTTATATTGAGGTGACACCTGAAAGAGTGAACGAAGGTAGATAAAAAAGAAGTAAATCAGTTTCATCTTTCGATCATTTGTTAAGGACTCTGTGATTTTTTGTCTTGGATAGTCATTTGTTGATTTCTCATTCCACAAAATAATACAAGAAGAAGTACTATTTTCATAAAGTGGGTCGATAGAGATGGAGCTGAGAAATGAGAATGTGTTCTAATTTATTTAATGAAACATCTATGTTATGAGTTTCAGTAGGCGGGAAGATATAAGGATCTTAAATTCTAAAGTTAATCTCTAGTTCACACCAAGCTTTGGGTGCTATCAGAAATCATGTGGTTGCTAAAGCCATGGGAACAGGTAAGCTCATTCAGGAAAAGAACATGTCAGAATTAGAAAAGAAGCTTGGCAAATAACAGTATTAATGAAATGGGTCAAGAAAGCACTGTCAATAAATGGAGATTAAAATTTAGCCATTGAGAGAGCAGGAAGCAAAGCAGAAGAGTTGTTATGGAAGCCAAAGAACAGAAAGTATCAAGAAGATAAGGGTAATCAAAAGTCTCAAATGTCCTTAGAGGAAAATAAGATAAGCACTAAAAGTGTCCACAGGAGCTAGTAATAGGAAGCCATTAGATGCTACTTGGGCGATGGAGAGTTTTAGGGCTTGGGGGAGGCAGAAACCTCAGTAGCACACTGAGCTGATCAGTAAACAAGAGGAGAGAAAGGAAACAGATGTGCACGCTGTCTGGTTTCTCTCACTGCCTCAAAAATTCCTGTTTTCAAAAGTTAAAGCCATAAGAAAATTCACCTGTATATCTCAGGGATACATGGAGGATAGCCTCACGTAAGAGATACAAATAAAATACTTAAGGCCACCCATTTGCTTCAACACTTTTGAGGGACATTTAGGATGGAGTAGGATTGGGGGATGAGAATGTTTTCTTTTTTAAACACTTCCAGCGCATTGAACACTTTTCTAAACTTTTAGATAAATTATCTCATTTTAGCCTTACAACAGCAACTCTAAGTTGGATAATTATACTTGAAATTTACAGGTCAGGATTTAGGCTCATAAAGTGAAGTTCTCAAAGTCCATGACAAAGCAAAGTAGAAGAGCTGGAGGCCAAGCCCCAGTTGGCGGGTCCCAAAGCCCATCCACTTTCTACCATGGATTATTACTCATTTCCTAGCACGTCCTTCTGCTGTGGTCCAAGCCAGGTATATGTTCACACACTATCCCTGGGCTAAGGATATGTTTTCATATTTCCTAAAAGGCATCATCTCAAGGCTGTCTTTACTGTAGATCCCCAACATCCTGTCCCTTAAGAATCTCAACTCAGGTTCTAAAGAATTTACAAACATTCTTCTTTATGTGTTTCTCTTTCCCAAAATTCAGAGGCAAACATATGTCAAGTGAGTCCTAAGAACATGCAGCGATCTCACAAAGTGTCAAAATTTACAAACTTCATTCAAATAATCATTTTTTTAATGGTTTTTACTTGTATTATTAACTTCGTTGCTAATAATATTAGCTTTAAGTAAGGTAAATGCCTGCTTTTCCTGATTAGAAAATTATATGATCATTGCAGAAAATTGGAATAGAATAAGTTTTCTTAACTGATATCCACTTAACAGACTTGCTAGATTAATCAACACTCTCCATTTTCTCTGTAAAGTATTCTGATGGAAGCCCAGGGGACACTGAGTTTGCCTGTGGCTGGCGAGTCTTTCTCTGACATATTTGCAATGTCTCCTCTCACTGGTTGATTGTATGCTCACCAGAATAAGGTTATTTATTCACAAACTGGTTTATGAGAGTTGTACCTATTAATGTGTTTATGGAGTGTAATTAAATGTCACAAAAACCAAGAAAATATGAGTATGAAAGGAGAGCTAATGAGTCTGTAAAAATAATTTGAATTCTTTGGAAAGATTTGATAAAGATAATTAAAATTTGCTGTTGAATTACGTGTGGATATAATAACTTTTTTATCATAATAATCTGCATTCAGATTGTTTCCAAACCCCTTAAATCCTTATTAAAGAAGTCAAAACAAAATAGATTTTATAAGGAAAAAATAAAAAGGAACTCCAATTAGCAGAACTTAAAAAAAAAAAAAGCCTGTACCTTTCAAGAAAAATCCAGGAAATAAATAAATAAACATTTACTGGTTGAAAGTTTAAATAAAATATAATATTTAGGGTATGTATTTTTCTTTTGATTCTCTGCTTTAAACTAACTGATCAGCTACCTAAAATAATCATGTTTACTAAAAATCATCCATAATCCTACCAGCAACAATGTTAATCACAATTAACATCACAGCACATTTCCTCTAGTCCTGTCCTTTCCATCCATTTTGCATGGACTAGGATAGGTCATACTGTATATTCAAATTTGTAGCTCTCTTATCTGACAGTATATAGCAAGCATTTTCCCATATAAAAATCATCTTTTCTTTTCCAAATCTACTTTCAGTTTATAATGTCCTATTATATAATGTCCTATTATTATAATAGACTATTTCATATACAATAACAATGCACAGCTCAATGACTTTTGCCATTTTTATACACCAATATACCAAAAGCTGAAATCAAAATACAAAACATAACCATCATTGCTCCCAGAAATTTCCCTCATCCCTCTTTCTAATCAATTATCACCACCACCACCTCAGAGGTATCGACTTGCTGATTTTGCTCCTGCCTGGACTTGGATTTCGTATAAATGGAATCATACAGCATGTATTCTTTTGTGTCTGCCTTCTTTAGTTCAACCTAATGTTTCTTAGAGTCATCCATGGTGTTGGATATGGTAGTTTGTTCCTTTTCATTAATGAGTAGTATTCCATTGTATGAATATACTACAGTTAATTTATACTTTCTTCTGTTGATGAACATGTGATAGTTTCCAGTTTTTAAGGATGCTATATGAACATTCTTGTACAAGGCATATTGTGGACATATGTTTTCATTTCTGGGTCACTGAGTAGAAATATATTTACCTTTATAGGAATCTGCCAGTTTTTCAAAGTGGTTATATCATTTTACATCCCCACCAACAGAGTGTGGTAGTTCCACTTATTCTCAGGTCCTCACCAACATTAGGTATTTTCAGTATTTTTTGTTTTATCCATTCTTTTCCATGTGAAATGGTATCTCATTATAGTTTTGATTTGCATTTCACTGAAGACTAATGATGTTAAACCTCTTTTAGTGTTCTACGAACGTCTTTTCAGTAACTGAGTTTTATTCTATGTCGTGGATATACTATATTCACCTTCTTAGCTAGGTCCTTCTCAGCTAGGTCTTTCCTGCCCACCCTACTTAATTTCTCCCCAGTATCTTACTCCAGAACAGTTACTCTGCGTCATCTTAAATTATCTCATATCTAACTTGTTTTTGTTGCTTATATATTTATTAGTATGTAAATGCCATAAGATTAGGAATTTAGCCTATCTTATTTACCACCATGATGCCAAGATCAGTGCTTGACACATAGGATTAACACAATACTTGTTGAATGAATTCTTTAACCTATAAAATATTATCTGATATTTCCCTGGGTATTTCCTGTTGCTTCTTTACACTCTTATGCCCATTCTGAATCCTCCTTCCCATATCAGTTGGGCAAATAAACATTTCTGGCTTTCAGGTTTCAAGGTAGATTTTTTTTTTTAACTCCCTGCAGGCTTGAGAGTTTATCTCTTCATTAGTGCTTTCTTATTTATCAAGACCACTTTAAAACAGAGGCCTGTATTAATGGCTCCACAAAAGAGGGTTAGTGGACAGGTTTCTGTGTTCAAGTACTAAATTAAGACCCCTTCCATGGAGAGCTCTAGATTACATGGACTATCCAGGGTTTAGGAGCACAACAGGACTAGAGACAAGGTCAGAAATAGAAGTGGAGTCAAGCCTGGAACCACAACAAGGAACACGGACGGAGAGTAAAAATCTGATTAAACCTGGAAATCTGGGCTTCCTAAAATTCCACTCATGAGTTGATATAGGATTATTTTAGATGCCACATGATTCATGAATGCTAACTCCCCTGTACTTTCTAACTGTAACTAGCTTAAGTAGATAGTCTTGAACACAGACCTCTAGAGAAGGTTTACCTTCTATTCCCATAAAAAGATGATTTTCCCTCAAATATACCTATTTCATACCCATGCAATTTTCTCCATTTCTACTGCTACCATCAGTCTTCACCACATCTCCTCTTACCCAAACCACTACAATCGCCTCCATTCCTTCTCCTGCCCCAATACAATCTGTTCTGAACGTATCTGCACAAATGCTCTCAAGATGTCATTCAGATCATGTCACTCTCCTGCTTACAGTCTTTCCAGGGCTTCCCACTGCACTTAGAACAAACTTCCCACGCCTTACTCTCACCTCTAAGTGTGGAAATAAACAAAGACCAGCCAAATGAGACAAATAAGGCGATTTATTCTGAGCCTGCTCTAGCAAGGGAGTCAGGCACCGTCACTTGCATTTTGGCAGAGACTCAAACGGGCAGAGGAGTGGGAAAGTTTCATAGCAGAACAAGGGAAGGCTTCGACATCTTGTTGAAGGCTGTGAGCATGGGAAAGCTACAGGCAGTCTTACTAAAAGAGAAGCATCCCATGCAATTGGTTAGGGGTGCATATTTGGCTTTCTCTGGTTGGCGCTTGATTGGAACAGGGAATTAAAAAAAAATAGCTGTCAGTTATTAATCAAGTCCTGGCCATTTAGGGCTGATTATTTCAGGAGTTATCATTTAGCTTCTGGACTGTCACTGGAGATAGCAATCTGGCTTCCTGCAAGTCTGATTTATACCAGGCTGGCTTCCTGGATTGTTTATTATAGATAAGGGTTTGGTTTTCTGGGCAGATTGCTGCAGGTTGTGAGGTCAAAGTTTTTTTTTTGACTATGATCTGGCCATTGTATATTCAGCTTCTTCATGAATTCCCTGCCCTCTCTTATGGTGTTATGCCCCCTCTCCTCCTTTGCTCATGGGTACTGGCCAAAACATCTTCTGATAAGTCCACTAAAACTTCAAACTCAGCCCTGCCTCCCAGCCTTTGCGTATGCCTCTGGCATGGCTAACTCCTTCTCAGTCTTCATTTCTCAGCTTAAATCTAATTTCTTTAGACAGCTTTTCCCAGACCACTCTATTTAAATCAGTTTGCACCATCACTACTTTAGTAACTATTAACCCTTGTTTGTTTTCTTTATTTCATTTACAATTTTGTGATTATTCTTATTTATTTTCCTACTTTTATTTCATTTGTCTGCTCCACTGAACTGTAAGTTTTTGGAAGCAAGATACAGTTTTTGCCATTATATTTCCTGTACCTAACAGAGTGCCTAGAACAGAATAGGCCTTCAAGAGAAATGTGTTCAATGACTACTTAGTCTGCCTCTTTCACTTTTCCCAGCTTGCTTTTAAGACTAGTAAATTAGAAAGTTTTACATATGCTGTGGACTTTTGCAAGAATGAGAAATATCATGATGAACATAATTATTAAATATTACCAAACCAACAAGGCTAATATATTAAATTGGAGTTATTCTCATCCTTATGTAACATACAGATCATTATTTTTAAATCCAATTCTTCAAATACTCTAATAGAATTATAGTTCAAATCTATGTAACATGATGAAATTATTCTCTATAATTTGTGTTACTTAAAACTAATCCAAGATTTCCAATGGAACAACAACAGAAACCACTAACAACAAAAACACTGTACAGAGGAAACAAAGAAGATGCATTAAAATTTAGTTCTGATTCGTAACATTTGGGTGAACTGATAAATGCCGAGCATACTGAAAATTGATAATGGACAGCAAATAATGTAGTGCCGTGCAGTACAAATACATTGGTAAAATCACATAGGTATTCATTAGCAGCAGGCACGTCAACATCTTCCGGTGATTCGTGTTCATCTTTAATGATAGCAAGAGCATTTGCTGCTGCTTCATATGAGTTTACGAATGGAGAAGGAGGGAGCCATTTTAATTACTTGGACACTAACCAAATAGGAGTCTACCTTATCATTTTACTTAATAATTAGAAACTCAAAAATGATCCCTGCTTAAATTACTCTTTCACATTAAACTGTCATTCTAAGAGAGGATGGTAAAACATGAGATTTTCCTCTTAAGTACAAATATCACTTAGGATACTGTGCTTTCTTAAGTCCAGAAATCAGGACACAGTTTGATGGACAACAAACAGAGGCACTGAAAAGTGAGGATCCTGTAAAAATGTGTTCCCATCATTTCTTCTTCCTTCTAGGACCAACTATGGACACACGGTAGGGAGGCATATTATCCTTGCCATTATTCAGTTGACCCAAGGAACAAGAAATCAAAATGTCTTTTGTAGTCTTTCAAGGGGATAAGGATTAGAGATGGGAGGGGTGAAAGCTACTGCCTTTATCGTCACACCTTTTAAAACTAGGAAATCCATTTAATGTTGCATGCATACTCCTAAATGGTGATTACCGTGAAGATGTATGACAAACGCATGCTAATGAGATAAGCCAACAGGGCAAAAAATATCCACTAATAATAAAAAATAATAATATTTTTTATTATTATAAAAAGAATATTAAAATATTATCCACTTTAATAATGCAATCATAAGAGAAAGAGTTTTAAGTAGATGTGGGAAATTATCATAAATGTCAAGACTCAAAAAATATAATAAAAAAGACTGATGTGTTTTATACATGCTAAATCACTGATGGGGATTTATTATCTACACAAGACTCCCAGCTGACAGTAAAACAGGCTTAGCACATAACAATAACTTTTGTAAAACATTACCGTTTAATTTTACATTTTTCTCTCCTTGTACACTGAGCTCATAAATCAAAAATTTTCCCATGCACTAAAAGGATATCAAATCTTTTGAAGGAGGTGTGAAAAGTATTTTGCTACTATTTGCATGAAAAAAAAGGAAAAATTAGGTACTGGTTATTTTCATAAGCATCACATCTCAGGAATGAACACCAATATATCTATTATCAAGACTATGGTGAAAACTCCTGTGAAATCAGTGTTTTCCAGGATAAAGTTAAGTACAGGGAAAAAAGGGATTAGCTTTGTATTAAAAAGTTTAGACAGAAATAAAAATAGACATCACTGAAGCTTCCTCAGGAGAGGCCATAAAAATAACCTCAAAGGAATATAAGAGGGAAGTAAACCAAGCAAGTGTAGATTAGCTTGGGGAAGTAGACCATAACATTCTAGAGGGTTCAAAAAATTTCTGGAAGATAGAAATTGAGAAAAAGCATGTTAACTGCTGAGAAGAGAGCGAAGGGAGTTAGGAATGTGGCTAGGTTGGAGGCTGCAATAAGAGTAGCATGTAGTCCCCTTGCTTTTCCCTAGGGTCCCCAAGCTCAGATGCAGGTATTAAAAGAGGTAGGCTAAAGAGGAAGAGCCTACACCATTTTCTTTGCCTCCCCATATACAGAGCAACAGCAACCATGGTGGTTAATTTTCAGTCTAAGCAAATATATCAGAGAAATCCTCTCTAAACAGGTGGACTAAATCAACTAGAGAAAGCGAAGACTTTCCGTGTGAGTGTTGGCTCTTATTTTTATGAAAAAAAAGAAAGAAAATGTCCCAGAACCCTTGAAAGTCATAAATGTTAGACAAAAGGGGCCTTCTGAGTACCAAGCAGTTTCAATGAAGACAGACACACACCTTTTGCTTTTAGATTAAAAACTAAAATTTGTTCCAGGTTTGAGAAGAATAAATAAAATTATGATACATTTGAGGCCTGGCTAGCCACATAATAATGGATAGCCACCGGTTCTGGCTCCTGCAGCTTGGGCTATGTTGGAGGTTCATTCTGCACATTCACAGCATAATGCCGTGCTTGCCTTCTCCAGTGTAGCACTGTTGAGTGAAAGTATGTACATCTCCAATATAGCACTGTTGAGTGAAAGTATTCATATGTTGAGTGAAAGTATCCCCCCCCCCAAAAAAAAACTAATTCAAGGGTAAAAGTTAACCAGTCTTCAACTGACAAAGCCATTCCAACAGTAAGCATCAAATAACCTGACATAAGGACTACGACGGCTTCATAGCACCAACCAAGTCCAGAAATTCCCTTGGCTCTGTGTCATTTGTAAAATGGGATTTAAATCAGGAGAACATAGGATGCAGGCCATTATGGATTCTAGCTCATATAAAAGTAAGTTTTCAAGCAAAAATCAAAAAATAGTTTCATGAGCAATTATCTTATTATGAAAAGTGGCTCTTAGGCCATGAATTACCCAGAAATTCAAGGGTAAAGAAATGGGTCAGTACTTTCAAAGAACCGAGGAAAATTATTTTGAACTAGATTTCCAGACCAGTTATACTATCAATCAAATATGATTGCAAAGGCATTTTTAGATGTATAAAGACTCGAAAGTATTCTTGCCAAGACTGTTTCTGAGTTACCTGAAAACATATTGAAACAAGCAAACTCGGTCAAAATCAAGAAAGAGAAAATGTGAGATCTAAGAAATGCTAGAACTTATGTAGAAGTGCAGTGAATATAATCTCACAATCTTCAAAGTGGAATAAAAGTACAAAACACAACTGGTCAAAATTATATCAAGAAAATAGCACCAAAATAAAATCTTCAAAAAGAAAATTCTTGGGGCTTCTCTGGTGGCACAGTGGTTGAGGGTGGCCGATGCAGGGGACACAGGTTCGTGCCCCGGTCCGGGAAAATCCCACATGCTGCGGAGTGGCTGGGCCCGTGAGCCATGGCCGCTGAGCCTGCACATCCGGAGCCTGTGCTCCGCAACGGAAGAGGCCACAACAGTGAGAGGCCCGCGTACCGCAAAAAAAAAAAAGAAAACTCTTGGGATAAATACTATTCTGTAGATAGAATGAGTAAGAGACTAGAAGTGATATGGTGCATAGGTATTATTTTTCTTTCAACAAGAAGAAATGAAAGGCAATTAGAAACTTCAGGGAAATCCACCTGGGAGCATGTGCAAACACACACACATATAGTGAAGAATACATGGCATGATTTTCAGGTTCTCATGGTGTGTAAGAAAGGTAACTCATTTGTACCGTAAGGCTAGAAACAATATTTTTCAAGTTGTACAAGGGTCATGATTTTGGATCAATTGAGAAAAATATAATCCAGTATTTCATAGAATAACATTTATATAGGAAAATAGTTAAATGCCATTTATTATCAACTTTCAGAATCAAACTATAGAGAAAGCATAGACAACTTAAGACACAGAATTTAAAGGCCATCATCCTTGATACTATAAAAAATAAAAGGTATAGCTGTCAACTGCTAGAGGCAAATTGGATGAGATAGATGAAGGCAATAGTAGAGGAAAAAAAAATCTCAACTTACTAAGAAGTCAAAATAAACTGTTGAAATGTAATAAAATAAGAAACCATGCTTTTGAGTATATTATTTAAAATTACAGCATAATCAATAAAATAACTGAAAATAATAACAACTTAGAGTAAGGAGTGGAAATAGTACATAAAGGTGACAAATTAAGAAAGAGTTTTGAAGACCAAAATAGACAAATGGGACACTGTTGCTCTTATTTTTAAGCTACTGCATCAGACCCCTCTTCTGCATAGCCTAACAGATTCTTGGCCTTACCTTTGTTTCCAGCCATGGCCATAGTGATCATTTTGTACAGACCTCAACTCATTTCACACTGATGGTTCCTTAACCAAGTGCACACCACCTCCAATGGCTTTCTCTCTATACTCCAGGGTATCTTATGATGCTGCTGCAGAATGCCATACCACTGGAAAGCCCTCCCATGCATCAATGTGCACCCTGCAGAGTTTGGAATTCAATGGTCAAATGCTTCTCCAGTCCATCCTTGGGCAGATCATCCTGAGAAGCATTCTACACACTCCTAAGATCTTTGTGTGATCGAGCTGCAGTTGCCCATGGTTGGGACAAACTCAATAACACCCCTTAGCAATAACTTTTCTTCTTTCCTTTTTAATTTTTCCCACTCTCTCTCTTCTCTGCACAATCACCTCCCAAATAAACTACCTTCCCAAAGGCCCTTATCTCAGAACCAACCGACAAGGTAAACACAGACTAAGACATCTCTTCTACATCCCTTGGTTTCTGTTTGTTTGCTTTTTACCATATGCAGTCATTAATTTTATTTTAAAATTCTTATGAATATTCACATTACTTGCTGTAGATCATGCATTCCTCTCATAATTATCACATGTGAAGATTTTTAATTTTTCTTCTCTGGTTCATTGACAATTGCTACTATGCACTAGTCACTCACTATGTGCTTAAAATGATTTCTCATGTCAAGAAAGATGCTACATCTAGAATCACAGCAGAGAATAACAATGAACATATAAAATTCTAGTCAATGGAGTATCAAACTGGGAAATACAAAGACAAGAAATACAATTTAGAACTGACAACATTCCCACGGTGATTGAGCCTGAATCTCTTTCTTCTTTTTGTAAAACAGCACAATAATGTTTACTTCTCAAGAAACTGAAATTAGTTTTTAATGATTTTCAAGTACTTCTTGAGGGCTTAAGCGCTGAGATTTCACCATGTATTATATATTTAAACAATTCACAGTTCTCAAAAGACTGAAGTGAATAGGAAGGGCCCTGAGCAAAGTATCAGAAGATAGGAATCCTTAATTCACCTCCACCCCATTTTTATTATAATATTGAGGAGAAGAATTTAAACCTTTTGAACCTCAGTTTCCTCATCTTTAAAGTAAAGATAATGTTAGCTCTGCCAAATATCAGGAGTTATTATTACAGGTTAATAAGCAAATATGTACAAAAGCTCTTAGGAAACTATCAAGTACACTGCAGAATCAGGGCGTTACCATATCTCTGGGAAGTGGATGGCAACAATCAGTGAGAGAGAAAAAAGCCTCCATTAATAGAATGTCCAAATTGAAAAGTTTTGAAGCTGAGTCCCCATGGGCAATTCCTGGGTGTTCTAAAGCCAACTTTAGACAAGCAAAAGAGCTGCCCCAGGGGCAGCCAACAAAAGTACCTTGTTTGCTATCATATTGTTTTGAAAAAATGTGAATTGCTTTCTAACACTTAATGAAAGTTAACCTAAGAATCTAAACTTTCGGCTCCCCTGTAAAAGCTAGGAAATGTGGCCACCTGGCCTGTGTTCTGAAATGTCACTATTCCCAGAGGTGAGTAAGTTCTTTTCCCCTTGGATGAGGTACAAACCCTCTAATCTGCCACAGTCCCTTCTTCCTTCTACCTCACACCTGGCTCACTTCACTTATTTAGATTATTGATTTTGTCTCTGTAGCAGTTGAGTTTGAAGCTGATGTTCTAGCATTGGGTGAAAAGATAGATAAATGTTCTCCCAATTATATTGAAAAAGAAAACTTTGCAGCTTGGAAGATAAGGACTTAGAGCTAAGGAGGAGAGAAGGGGGATGTTAGAGGTTCTTGAAATATAGTCAGACAGTAAAGCTGGAATAGAAGACCAGAGAAAATTCCCTGCTGGATGGAATACCATAACGATTTTCAATACCAGGCATTACTAATGTTAATTTTCCCGTTGCTTTATCTGGTGTGCTATTCTGTGATGTGATATAAGCCTGTGCCAAATACGGCACCTATATAGGGCACTGCTAGTTGTTACCCAAATTGTTTACCCCAACATTAAAAAGAACTCTTAGGGGTCTTTTTGGGGGGTGGGGGTGGGGAATTCCTTTCCAGCTTTATTAAGACATAATTGACACGTAACCTTATGTAAGCTTAAGGTGTACAGTGTGATGATTTTATATACACATATACTGTGAACACTTTACCACAAGAAGGTTAATTAACACATCCTTCGTCTCACATAATTACTATTTTGCTATTGTTGGTGTTATGGTAAGAGCATTTAAGATTTACTCTCTTAGCAACTTTTAAGTACACAGAACAGTACTGTTAACGGTAGTCACCAAGTTGTATACTATATCCCCCAAACTCATTCCTATTATAACTGGAAGGTTTTACCCTTTGACCAACATTTCCCCATTTCTACCATCCCCTAGTCCCTGGCAACTACTATAATTGCTGCTATGACTTTGGAATCTTCAGACTCCACATATAAGGGAGATCATAATTTGTCATTTTCTGTCTGACTCATTTCACTTAGCATAATGCCCTCAAGGTCCATCTCTGTTGTCACAAATAGGATTCCCTTTTTTTCATGGTGCAATAATATTCCATTGTATATATAGCACTGCTTTATCCATTTATCCATCCATAAACATATAGGTTGTTTTCATATCTTGGCTATAGTGAATAACACTACAATAACCTGGGGAGGCAAGGGAAGAGAGATCTCTTCATGATCCTCATTTCATTTTCTTTGGACATATACCCAGAAGTGGAATTGCTGGATCATATGGTAGTTCTTTTTTAAATTTTTTGAGGAACCTCCACAATGTTTTCCATAGTGGCTGCACCAACTTATAGCCCCACCAACAGTACACAACAGTCTCAGATGGATTACTGTTAATTCTTCTTTAAATGTTTGATAGAATTTATTTGGGAAGCCAAATAAAAAATCCTCGGATTTTCTTATTTGGGAGGGTTTTGATTATTGATTCAATACTTAACACATTATTGCTCTGCTCAGATTTTCTATTTCTTCATGATTCCATCTTGGTCAGTTGTGGGTCTCTAGGAATTTATCCATCTTTTCTATGTTGTCCAATTTGTTGGTGTATATATAATTGTTCATAGTAGTCTCATAATCCTTTGTATTTCTGTGGTATCAGTTGTGGCATCTCCTCTTTCATTTATAATTTTATTTATTCAAGTCCTCTTTCCTTTTTTCCAAGTATAAGTCTAACTAAATGTTTGTCAATTTTATTTATCTGTTCAAAAAACCAACTCTTAGCTTTATTGATCTTTTCCATTATTTTTATTCTCTATTTCATTTATTTCCACTCTGATCTTTGTTATCACCTTCTTTCTGATAACTTTGGTCTTCATTTTCTCTTTTTTTTCTAATTCCTTGTAAACTTCGGTTGTCTATTTGAGATTTTTTTTAAAGGTTTTCTCTTTAATTAATTAATTTATTTATTTTGCATGCATTGGGTCTTCATTGCTGTGTACAGGCTTTCTCTAGGGGCTACTCTTCATTGCGGAGCACGGGCTTCTCACTGCAGTGGCTTCTCTTGTTGCGGAGCACAGGATCCAGGCGCGTGGGATTCAGTAGTTGTGGTGCAAGGGCTTAGTTTCTCTGTGGCATGTGGGATCTTCCTGGACCAGGGTTTGAACCTGTGTTCCCTGCGTTGGCAGGTGGATTTTTTTTTTCAGGAGATGCTAATTAATTTCATTCATGTTTTTTTTCTAACATCTTTATTGGAGTATAATTGCTTTACAATGGTGTGTTAGTTTCTGCTTTATAACAAAGTGAATCAGTTATATATATACATATATCGCCATATCTCTTTCCTCTTGTGTCTCCCTCCCTCCAACCCTCCTTATCCCACCCCTCTACGTGGTCACAAAGCACTGAGCTGATCTCCCTGTGCTATGTGGCTGCTTCCCACTAGCTATTTTACGTTTGGTAGTGTATATATGTCCATGCCACTCTCACACTTTCTCCCAGCTTACCCTTCCTCCTCCCCATATCCTCAAGTACATTCTATAGTAGGTCTGAATCTTTATTACCATCTTGCCCCTAGGTTTTTCATGACCATTGTTTTTTCTTCGATTCCATATATATGTGTTGGCATGCAGTATTTGTTTTTCTCTTTCTGACTTACTTCACTCTGTATGACAGACTCTAGGTCCATCCACCTCACTACAAATAACTCAATTTCGTTTCTTTTTATGGCTGAGTAATATTCCATTGTATATATGTGCCACATCTTCTTTAACCATTCATGTGTTAATGGACACTTAGGTTGCTTCCATGCCCTGGCTATTGCAAATACAGCTGCAATGAACATTGTGGTACATGACACATTTTGAATTATGCTTTTTCCCAGGGTATATGCCCAGTAGTGGGATTGCTGGGTCGTATGGTAGTTCTTTTTAAAATTTTTTAAGGAACCTCCATATTGTTCTCCATAGTGGCTTTATCAATTGACATTCCCACCAACAGTGCAGGAGGATTCCCTTTTCTCCACACCCTCTCCAGCATTTATTGTTTCTAGATTTTTTTGATGATGGCCATTCTGACTGGTGTGAGATGATATCTCATTGTAGTTTTGATTTGCATTTCTCTAATGATTAATGACGTCAAGCATTCTTTCATGTGTTTGCTCGCAATCTGTATATCTTCTTTGGAGAAATGTCTATTTAGGTCTTCTGCCCATTTTTGGATTGGATTGTTTGTTTTTTTGATATGGAGCTGCATGAGCTGCTTGTAAATTCTGGAGATTAATCCTTTGTCAGTTGCTTCATTTGCAAATCTTTTCTCCCATTCTGAGGGTTGTCTTTTCATCTGCTTTATGGTTTCCTTTGTTGTGAAAAAGCTTTGAAGTTTCATGAGGTCCCATTTGTTTATTTTTGTTTTTATTTCCATTTCTCTAGGAGGTGGGTCAAAAAGGATCTTGCTGTGATTTATGTCATAGAGTGTTCTGCCTGTGTTGTCCTCTAAGAGTTTAAGGTACCTGGTCTTACATTTAGGTCTTTAATCTGATTGAGTTTATTTTTGTGTATGGTGTAAGGTGTTCTAATTTCATTCTCTTACATGTAGCTGTCCAGTTTTTCCAGCACCACTTATTGAAGAGGCTGCCTTTTCTTCACTATGTATTCCTGTCTCCTTTATCAGAGATAAGGTGACGATATGTGCGTGAGTTTATCTCTGGGCTTTCTATCCTGTTCCATTGATCTATCTTTCTGTTTTTGTGCCAGTACCATACTGTCTTGATTACTGTAGCTTTGTAGTATAGTCTGAGGTCAGGGAGTCTGATTCCTCCAGCTCCATTGTTCTTTCTCAACATTGCTTTGGCTATTCGGGGTCTTTTGTGTTTCCATACAAATTGTGAAATTTTTTTGTTCCAGTTTTGTGAAAAATGCCAGTGGTAGTTTGATAGGGATTGCATTGAATCTGTAGATTGCTTTGGGTAGTAGAGTCATTTTCACAATGTTGATTCTTCCCATCCAAGAACATGGTATATCTCTCCATCTATTTGTATCATCTTTAATTTCTTTCATCAGTGTCTTATAATTTTCTGCATACAGGTCTTTTGTCTCCTTAGGTAGGTTTATTCCTATGTATTTTATTCTTTTTGTTGCAATGGTAAATGGGAGTGTTTTCTTAATTTCACTTTCAGATTTTTCATCATTAGTGTATAGGTATGCAAGAGATTTCTGTGCATTAATTTTGTGTCCTGCTCCTTTACCAAATTCATTGAATAGCTCTAGTAGTTTTCTGGTAGTCTTTAGGATTATCAATGTATAGTATCATGTCACCTGCAAACAGTGACTGCTTTACTTCTTCTTTTCTGATTCAGATTACTTTTATTTCTATTTTCTCTCTGATTGCTGTGGCTAAAACTTCCAAAACTATGTTGAATAAGAGTGGTGAGAGTGGGCAACCTTGTCTTGTTCCTGACCTTAGTGGAAATGGTTTCAGTTTTTCACCATTGAGAACGATGTTGGCTGTGGGTTTATCATAAGTGGTCTTTATTATGTTGAGGTAAGTTCCCTCTATGCCTACTTTCTGGAGCCTTTTTATGATAAATGGGTGCTGAATTTTGTCAAAAGCTTTCTCTGCATCTATTGAGATGATCATATGGTTTTTCTCCTTCAATTTGTTAATATGGTGCATCACATTGATTGATTTGCCTATATCGAAGATTCCTTGCATTCCTGGGATAAACCCCACTTGATCATGGTGTATGATCTTTTTAATGTGCTGTTAGATTCTGTTTGCTAGTATTTTGTTGAGGATTTTTGCATCTATGTTCATCAGTGATATTGGCCTGTAGTTTTCTTGCTTTGTGACATCTTTGTCTGGTTTTGGTATCTGGGTGATGGTGCCCTCGTAGAATGAATTTGGGAGTGTTCCTCCCTGTGCTATATTTTGGAACAGTTTGAGAAGGATAGGAGTTAGCTCTTCTCTAAATGTTTGATAGAATTTGCCTGTGAAGCCATCTGGTCCTGGGCTTTTCTTTGTTGGAATATTCTTAATCACAGTCTCAATTTCAGTGCTTGTGATTGGTCTGTTTATATTTTTCTGTTTCTTCCTGGTTCAGTCTCGGAAGGTTGTGCTTTTCTAAGAATTTGTCCATATCTTTGAGGTTGTCCATTTTACTGGCATATAGTTGCTTGTAGTAATCTCTCATGATCCTTTGTATTTCTGCAGTGTCAGTTCTTACTCCTTTTTCATTTCTGATTCTATTGGTTTGAGTCTACTCCCTTTTTTTCTTGATGAGTCTGGCTAATGGTTTATCAATTTTTTTATCTTCTCAAAGAACTAGCTTTTAGTTTTATTGATCTTTGCTATAGTTTCCTTCCTTTCTTTTTATTTCTGATCTAATCTTTATGATTTCTTTCCTTCTGCTAACTTTGGGGTTTTTTTGTTCTTCTTTCTCTAATTGCTTTAGGTGTACTGGTAGGTTGTTCATTTGAGATGTTTCTTAATGTAGGATTGTATCGATATAAACTTCCCTCTTAGAACTGCTTTTGCTGCACCCCATAGGTTTTACATCGTCGTGTTTTCATTGTCATTTGTTTCTAGGTATTTTTTTATTTAATCTTTGATTTATTCAGTGATCTCTTGCTTCTTAAGTAGTGTATTGTTTCGGCTCTATATGTTTGTATTTTTTACAGATTTTTTCCTGTAATTGATATCTAATCTCATAGCACTGTGGTCAGAAAAGATACTTGATATGATTTCAATTTTCTTAAATTTACCAAGGTTTGATTTGTGACCCAAGATATGATCTATCCTGGAGAATATTCTATGAGCACTTGTGAAGCAAGTGTATTCTGTTGTTTTGGAATGGAATGTCCTATAAATATGAATTAAGTCATCTTGCTTAATGTATCATTTAAAGCTTATGTGTCCTTATTTATTTTCATTTTGGATGATCTGTTCATTTGTGAAAGTAGGGTGTTAAAGTCCCCTACTATGATTGTGTTACTGTTGATTTCCCCTTTTATGGCTGTTACTATTGGCCTTATGTATTGAGGTGCTCCTACGTTGGGTGCATAAATATTTTCAATTGTTATATCTTCTTCTTGGATTGATCCCTTGATCATTATGTTGTGTCCTTCTTTGTCTCTTGTAATAGTCTTTGTTTTAAAGTCTACTTTGTCTGGTATGAGAATTGCTACTCCAGCTTTCTTTTGATTACCATTTGCATGGGAGATCTTTTTCCATCCCCTCACTTTGTCTGTATGTGTCCCTAGGTCTGAAGTGGGTCTCTTGTAGACAGCATATATATGGGTCTTATTTTTGTATCCATTCAGCCAGTCTATGTCTTTTGGTTGGAGCATTGAATCCATTTACATTTAAGGTTATTATCGATATGTATGTTCCTATGACCATTTCCTTAATTGTTTTGGGTTTGTTATTATAGGTCTTTTCCTTCTCTTGTGTTTCCTGCCTAGAGAAGTTCCTTTTGCATTTGTTGTAAAGCTGGTTTGGTGGTCCTGAATTCTCATAGCTTTTGCTTGTCTGTAAAGATTTTAATTTATCTGTCAAATCTGAATGAGATCCTTGCTGGGTAGAGTAACCTTGGTTGTAGGTTTTTCCCCTTCATCACTTTAAATATGTCCGGCCACTCCCTTCTGGCTTGGAGAGTTTCTGCTGAACGGTCAGCTGTTAACCTTATGGGGATTCCCTTGTATGTTATTTGTGTTTTTTCCTTGCAGCTTTTAATATTTTTTCTTTGTATTTAATTTTGGATAGTTTGATGCATATGTGTCTTGGTGTGTTTCTCCTTGGATTTATCCTGTATGGGACTCTCTGTGCTTCCTGGACTTGATTAACTATTTCCTTTCCCATATTAGGGAAGTTTTCAACTATAAACTCTTCAAATATTTTCTCAGTCCCTTTCTTTATATCTTCTTCTGGGACCCCTATAATTTGAATGTTGGTGCGTTTAATGTTGCCCCAGAGGTCGCTGAGACTGTCCTCAATTCTTTTCATTTTTTTTCTTTATTCTTCTCTGCAGTAGTTATTTCCACTATTTTATCTTCCAGGTCACTTATCCGTTCTTCTGCCTCAGTTATTCTGCTATTGATCCCATCTAGAGAATTTTTAATTTCATTTATTGTGTTGTTCATCACTGTTTATTTGCTCTTTAGTTCTTCTAGGTCCTTGTTAAATGTTTCTTGTATTTTCTCCATTCTATTTCCAAGATTTTGGATCATCTTTACTATCATTATTCTGAATTCTTTTTCAGGTAAACTGGCTATTTCCTCTTCAGTTGTTAGGTCTGGTGGGTTTTTACCTTGCTCCTTCATCTGGTGTGTGTTTCTCTGTCTTCTCATTTTGCTTAACTTACTGTGTTCGGGGTCTCCTTTTCACAGACTGCAGGTTCGTAGTTGCCATTGTTTTCGGTGTCTGCTCCCTGTGGCTAAGGTTGGTTCAGTGGGTTGTGTAGGCTTCCTGATGGAGGAGACTAGTGCCTGTGTGCTGGTGGATGAGGCTGGATCTTGTCTTTCTGGTGGGCAAGTCCATGTCTGGTGGTGTGTTTTGGGGTGTCTGTGGCCTTATTATGATTTTAGGCAGGCTCTCTGCTAATTGGTGGGGTTGTGTTCCTGTTTTGCTAGTTGTTTGGCATAGGATGTCCAGCACTGGAGCTTGCTGGTCGTTGAGTGGAATTGGGTCTTGGCATTGAGATGGAGATATCTGGGAGATTTTCGCCATTTGATAGTATGTGGAGCTGGGATGTCTCTTGTGGACCAACATCCTGAACTTGGCTCTCCCACCTCAGAGGCACAGCCCTGACCCCTGGCTGTAGCACCAAGACCCTGTCATCCACACAGGTCATAATAAAAGGGAGAAAAAGAAAGAAAGAAAAGAAAAGAAAAAAAAGAAAAAGAAAGAAAGAAAGAAAGGAGGGAGGGCGGGAGGGAGGGAGGGAAGGAAGGAAGGAAGGAAGAAAGAAAGAAAGAAAGAAAGAAAGGAAATAAAGAAAGAGATTTTTAAAAGTTATTAAAATAAAAAGCAGAAAAATAATTATTTTTTTCTTTTTTTTATTTTATTTTATTTTTTTTTGTGGTACGCAGGCCTCTCACTGTTGTGGCCTCTCCTGTTGTGGAGCACAGGCTCCAGACGCGCAGGCTCAGCGGCCATGTCTCACGGGCCCAACCGCTCCGCGGCATGTGGGATCTTCCCGGACCAGGGCACGAACCCATGTCCCCTGCATTGGCAGGCAGACTCTCAACCACTGCGCCACCAGGGAAGCCCAGAAAAATAATTATTTAAAAAAAAAATTTTAAGTAATAAGAAAGAAAGAGAGAACAACCAAACAAATTCACCAATGATAACAAGCACTGAAAACTATACTAAATAAAAACCAAAACAAACAAACAAAAAAAAACCGACAGACAGAACCCTAGGACAAATGGTAAAAGCAAAGCTACACAGACAAAATCACACACAGAAGTATACATATACACACTCACAAAAAGAGAAAAAGGGAAGAAATATATATATATATATATATATCGTCTCTCCCAAAGTCCACTGCCTCAATTTTGGGATGATTCATTGTCTATTCAGGTATTCCACAGATGCAGCGTACATCAAGTTGATTGTGGAGATTTAATCTGCTGCTCCTGAGGCTGCTGGGAGGGATTTCCCTTTCTCTTCTTTGTTTGCTCAGCTCCTGGGGTTCAGCTTTGGATTTGGCCCCACCTCTGCGTGTAGGTCACCGGAGGGCATCTGTTCTTCACTCAGACAGGACGAGGTTAAAGGAGCAGCTGACTCGGGGGCTCTGGCTCACTCAGGCCACGGGGAGGGAGGGGTACGGAGTGTGGGGCGAGCCTGTGGTGGCAGAGGCCGGCATACGTTGCATTAGCCTGAGGCACGCCGTGTGTTCTCCTGGGGAAGTTGTCCCTGGATCACAGGACCTTGGCAGTGGCGGGCTGCACAGGGTCCCAGGAGGGGAGGTGTGGATAGTGGCCTGTGCTTGAACACAGGCTCTTGGTGATTGCAGCAGCAGGCTTAGCATCTCATGCCCGTCTCTGGGGTCCACACTGATAGAAGCAGCTCGCGCCCGTCTCTGGAACTCCTTTAAGCGGCACTCTTAATCCCCTCTCCTCACGCATCAGGAAACAAAGAGGAAAGAAAACGTCTCTAGCCTCTTAGGCAGCTCCAGACTTTTTCCCGGACTCCCTCCTGGTTAGCTGTGGCGCACTAGCCCCCTTCAGGCTGTGTTCACACAGCCAACCCCAGTCCTCTCCCTGGGATCCAACCTCCGAAGCCCGAGCTTCAACTCCCAGCCCCCACCCATGCCAGCGGGTGAGGAGACAAGCTCTCTGGCTGGTGAGTGCTGGTCGGCACTGATCCTCTGTGTGGGAATCTCTCCACTTTGCCCTCTGCACCCCTGTTGCTGCGCTCTCCTCCATGTCTCTGAAGCTTCCCCCCTCCACCACCTGCAGTCTCCACCCGCGAAGGGCCTTCCTAGTGTGTGGAAACTTTTCCTCCTTCACAGCTCCCTCCCACTGGTGCAGGCCCTGTCCCTATTCTTTTGTCTCTGTTTTTTCTTTTTTCTTTTGCCCTACCCAGGTACGTGGGGAGTTTCTTGCCTTTGGGGAGGTCTGAGGTCTTCTGCCAGCATTCAGTAGGTGTTCTGTAGGAGTTGTTCCACGTGTACATGTATTTCTGATGTATTTGTAGAGAGGAAGGTGATCTCCATGGCTTACTCTTCCGCCATCTTGAAGCTCCTCTGGCAGGCGGATTCTTAATCACTGAGCCACCAGGGAAGTCCGAGATCTTTTTTTTTAACGTAGACATTTATCCCTACAAACTTCCCTGTTTGAAAAGCTTTTGCTGTATCCCATAAGTTTTGGTATGTTGTGTCTCCATTTTCTTTTGTTTAAAGGTATTTTTAATTTTCCTTTTGATTTCTTCTTTGACCCATTTGTTCTTCAGGAGTATGCAGTATAATTTCTACATATTTGTGAATTTTTCAGTTTTTCTCCTGTTGTTAAGCTCTAGATTCATACCACTGTGATTGGAAAATTGATGTGACTTCAACCTTCTTAAATTTGTTAAGCCTTGTTTTGTGACCTAACATATAGTCTATTCTGGTGAATGTTCTGCATGTGCTTGAGATAAATGTGTATTCTGCTGTTGCTGGATGAAATGGAACTCATAGTTTTAAATTTAGTACATGGTCACCCAGAAGAAATATTTCCCAGTTTTACTTGCAGCTAGGTATGGCCATGGGCCTAGGTTCGAGCCAGTAGAATTTGAGGGAAAGTAAAATGTTTACCTTTTGGGATATAACTTGAAAGGGAAGGAAGGTATTTTATCCTCCTACTTTCCCTCTATCCTGATGCCCAGGGTGTGGATGTAATAGTAAGTTATACTGGACTACAACAACAAGGCTAACACGTTATAGATGGTGGAGTCATGAGATAGAAGGAAGTTGGGTCCCTGGATGACCTTTTGAAGTGGAGCCAACATGCCAGACTCAGGCCATCAGCCTCCAGATTTTTACAGAGCAAGAGAAATGAACTTTCATGATATTTAGGACACTGTTAATGTGGGTGTCTCTTACACATATCCGAATTTATATCCTAACTAATATATCCTGAAAATCTTCAATAAAGTCTGGCTACACTATAGGCTTGAGTTGGGGACACATTATAGAAGGAAAGGATTGAAGAGATGCCCAGCAGACTCTGCACAGAGGCAAGTCAGGTGGCATAGCTCTTGCATCAGAAAAAGCAACACTCACAGCCAAAGATGAGCGTCTGCACTCCAAATGCCTACAGATGTTGGGTCTTCCACCTTTTAGACAAGAGTTTGAATAAAAATTATTTAGGGGCTTCCCTGGTGGTGCAGTGGTTGAGAGTCTGCCTGCCGATACAGGGGACGCGGGTTTGTGCCCTGGTCCGGGAAGATCCCACGTGCCGCAAAGCGGCTGGGGCCGTGAGCCATGGCCGCTGAGCCTGCGTGTCCGGAGCCTGTGCTCCACAACGGGAGAGGCCACAGCAGTGGGAGGCCCGCATACCACACACACACACAAAAAAAAATTATTTAGGTTCCAAGGACAAAGTGATTCAGCACACTGAAGTTGTGGGGAATATGTGAGCAGAACACACCTATATGCTACATACATACACATACACACACATGCATGCACACAGTGTGCTTGTGTACACATGAAATGACATCTATTCATAACAGAAAAAAAAAATACCTACAAATGGAGCTTTTTTTCAATAGGGAATAGTCTCAGGAAAAAAAATTCTGCCCACAAAATGGCATTACAACTTCCCTATTCAATAACATTACTTTTAAAAATTAGGCTATGATTTGAATTCTATAGTGAAATATAATTCTGTGATTTCTAAAGCAAAATGGAGAATCATAGCTCTAGGGACAAAGAATGCTACCTAATTTTTATATATTTTGTTGAAGATAATACTCTGGTGATTTTCAAGACAAAACACTTAAAAGTAATAAATTGAAGTTCATTGCATCCTATTAATTTTGTTTTGCAAGGACAATGGAATCTGCTGTATTAAATTATTCATTAAATACATCTTAATTTACTCACTTTGCTTTGTATCTATATTACGTCTTTGGATGTTTTCACTTTAATTATTAAAATATCCCTTGTGAGGTTCATTGTAATTGCTATTATCCTGGCATCATTCTATAGAATGGAAATAAAAATATGGGTAAATAGAAGATGATAATGCTTCGTGTTGTAACATCAAAACTACAAAAGCCCAGTAACAGTAATCCGTCCAGATGTACATAATTATTCCATGCCTCACATTCACATTATATTGGGACATTCCACTAAACACTTGAACAGTTTCTCAGACCATGAAAAAACTTCATGATGAAACACAATGGAGCTATGGTTGGAGCACAGTGCAGTTAGACTTTGGACTCTGAAAAACTATATTTCTTGTTTTACAGTCTCTTATTGACACTCTTACAGTCTCCTCACTGGCATGTCAATGACTCCCTTCCCAATACCACTGCTTCACAGCCGCACAAACGCTTAAATGCTACCTTTGACAGTGAAGAGTTAGAGGGATCAGTCTAGAAGGAGCAAAAGGATAAAACTGGCCACTTAGGAGATGTTCCAGGTTTCAGATTCCCATAAGGTAGAGGCAAAGGAGACCTAAGATTTTCATTACAATTGTCCTGCCAAGGGCAGGAAATGAGACAAATTCCTGGAAGACAGTTTATCCAAGATTGGAGAAGAGTTCATCCGACAAGAATACCCCTTTGCCAAACTTTGTGCACTGTTGGTAGAAATGTAAATTAGTACAGCCACTATGGAAAACAGTATGGAGGTTCCTCAAAAAATTAAAAATAGAACAACCAACAATCCCACTTCTGAGTATATATCCAAAGGAAATAAAATCAAAACAGATGCACTCCCATGTCCATTGTAGCATTATTTACAATAGCCAAGATAAAGAAAAAACCTAAGTGTCCCCCAATGGAAAAATGGATAAAGAAGATATGAGATATATACATATATAGTGGAATATTACAATCATGAAAAAGAAGGGAATCCTGCCATTTGTGACATGGATGGACCCTGAGGACATGATGCTAAGTGAAACAAGTCAGAGAAAGACAGATACTATGTGATATCACTTATATATGCAGTCTAAAAATGGTGAACTCATAGGAATAAAGAGAAGAATGGTGGTTACCAGGGGGCGGGGTGGGGCAGGGGAAAGGGAGAGGGGTAAGGTAGATGCTGATCAAAGGATACAAACATGCAGTTAGAAGGTGAATAAGTTCTGAGAGCTTAATGCACAGTACTGTGATTATAATTAACAGTATTTATTGTATACTTGAAAATTGTTAAAAGAACAAATATTAAGTGTTCTCACTATAAAACAGAAATGGTGATATGTGATGTGATGGAGGTGTTAGCTAATGTTACAGTGGTAATCATACTGTAATATATATAAGTGTATGTACACCTTAAATTTACACAATGTTATATGTCAACTATATCTCAATAAAGATGTAAGAGGAAAAAAAGAACACCCCTGTGCCACTTTCTTTTCTGAATCCAACGTTAAATAGAAGGTAGAAAAACAGTAATCCTAGCATTCTATGATTCTAGGATTTCCAAAACACTCCCTCTTTATACCATTCCAGCCTTACTGAAATTCATTTCCACATCAGTATTATAGAGCGCTAAGTTAAAATATGAAATTATACATATTGGTGAAGAAAGAATTTAAAGGATCTTATTTGTATTTACACTGATACAAAAATATGGTCACAAAGGGTAAAAAAGATTCTAAAATATTTCCCAAGGAGTTTTATACTCTTTTCTTCTATTTTCCACTCTTTTCTTCTATTATGTCATACAACGTTTTAACTTCTAAATATGCTTTTAAAACTTTTACTTTCATCCAATTCAATTTTTTAAAATTAATCCATGGATCATTTCAAAATAAGATAAGAAAAAGATTAATATGACAGATTCTATTTTACTCCTCAGTTCTTTGTTGCAATTTTAGTTTATCTATGAAAAAGGCAATATCTAGACAAACTTACTAATAGACACACATAAAATTTATTAGCCCTTAAATGTCTACAGTTTGCTCTCCCTTAAAGGAGCTAATGAACAATTAAATAACACGCTGGAGATGGAGGAAATGGTCACTTCGGGAGGAATATTGACACTGGATAATCAAGACTCACTCCTGGGGTGAAGATAATGTTTCTAACTCAGGGAAAGTGTACAAAGAGGCTTGATACTGAAACAAATATTAACCTTCTATGATCCATAGAGTGAACCTGCCTTCCTGTATATTTTCAGTAACCTACTCTTTCCCCATTGCTAAAAATTAGGCATGAACTCTTCCTTGCCCTGTTCTTCACTGCTCATCTCCGAAGCGATATTTTGATATTTTCCTTAATGCTAATTCTCCCTCAAAGAGGAACTTTAAAAATAATTCTTACTCTCATGTAGTGCTGCTCTGTCCAGAAAAGTGTAAAGGGGAAAACACTATAGGAAAATAAAGTTTAGGGTTTCGGCGACAGTCACACCTTTTCTTAATTTCTCTTTAGGTTATAAACTCCTTAAGAAAAGAACAATGTCTTTTCCATGCCTGTAAAATCCCTTGAGTAATAGCATAATGTCTGCCTCTCAATGGATACATTTCTTTCAGTTTAGGAACTTCTTAGAATCTTAAAGACATTTTCTTTTACTACAACTATAACCATTTCTTCTCTTTAATGTTAACAGACAAATGTAATTTTAAAGCTTCTTTTACATGGATTTTTTAGGAGAAAATATGATAACCTATGCAGAAACAATAGGTCTAATACTATGTAAAATAATCCAGTCTCTTTGCCATTCTCAATAGAATCCTAGACTTTTTATTCCTCCTTGCCCCCACACACAAAAAAAGAAAGAGAAAAAAGGAGGAGGTCTTTTCAAATTATGCATTTTGTGTTTGTGTTTGTGCACCACCCACAAGGAATACATCTCGTAATTGCTAACATAACTCTTTCATGATCTAAAATTTGAGTTGACGCTCCTGGGTTCAGAGTCAGTTCCTAGGGAGTCTGTATATATTTATAAGGGATTAAATACCCTCAGATAGAACAAGTTGAATAAAACTTCCCACTTTAAGAAAATGTACACATAAAAGAGCTATATTAAAATGTCTGAACTATAAATTCAGCACTGTGATTTATTTTGAGATCATTAGCAGAAAATATTACACCATCATGTCAATAATGAAACTAGTTAATATATTTTGTAACCAAGATCTAGAATTTTAAGTAAAAAAAATCCAGTGTATTTTCCTCTTTCTCTTTTTCTATTCATTATCTTTGAATGTAATACGGATTGAAAAGAACTTTATGGGGCACAAACCCTAAAATAATTGTTTATCTTGGTATTTGAATTTCTCATTTTTATTTAATGAAATAAGTAGGGTATGATAATCCCAAGAATAAATTCCATTTCCAAATTATTTGACATGCTGCTACATAGCAAACTTAAGATTGTCAAATGAAAAAAAAAGCAATAAAACTAACACAACATTGTAAATCAACTATACTCCAATGAAATTTTTTTTAAAGCAATATACAAGAAAGACTTTATATTGGAAAAAGTATGCTGAATGCAAATAAGCTATAGAAGGACATGGACACAGGAGGCAGTGATAAAAAGCTTAGAAACACTCACGTATTTCGCCATTAAGTACAGACCCTGCAGCCCCAGGATGACACTCATTGCTTTTCGCAACATTCCTTAAGCTAAGAGGTAGCTCTTTCTGGTCATAAAATCCTCAAGAGCAGGAACAGTATCTTTTCCACATGATGTAAAATCCCTTGAGTAATAACATCAACCTCTGATAATATTATTATGGTTAATAATTTACTTTATGTGAATTATTCAATTTTCACAGTAACTCTATAAGATACTACTTAGGGGGGGACCTTGAAGATGGCGGAAGAGTAAGACGCGGAGATCGCCTTCCTCCCCACGGATACACCAGAAATACATCCACACGTGGAACAACTCCTACAGAACTCCTACTGAAGGCTGGCAGAAGACCTCAGACCTCCCAAAAGGCAAGAAACTCCCCACGTAACTGGGTAGGGCAAAAGAAAAAACAGAGACAAAAGAATAAGGACGGCACCTGCACCAGTGAGAGGGAGCTGTGAAGGAGGAAAAGTTTCCACACACTAGGAAGCCCCTCCGCGGGCGGAGACTGCGGGAGGCAGAGGGGGGAGTTTCGGGACCGCGGAGTAGTGCACAGCGACGGGTGCGGAGGGCAAAGCGGGGAGATTCCTGCACAGACGATCGGTGCTGACCGGCACTCACCAGCCCGAGTGGCTTGTCTGCTCACCCGCCGGGGCGGGCGGGGCTGCGAGCTGAGGCTCGGGTTTTGGTTTTGGACGGAGCTCAGGGAGAGGACTGGGGTTGGCGGCTTGAACATAGCCTGAAGGGGTTAGTGCACCACGACTAGCCGGGAGGGAGTTCGGGGAAAAGCCTGCACCGGCCGAAGAGGCAAGAGACTTTTTCTTCCCTCTTTGTTTCCTGGTGCGCGAGGAGAGGGGTTTAAGAGCGCTGCTTAAAGGAACTCCAGAGACGGGCGCGAGCCGCGGCTAAAAGCGCGAACCCCAGAGACGGGCGCGAGCCGCGGCTGAAGGCGCGAGCCCCCGAGACGGGCGCGAGCCGCGGCTGAAAGCGCAAACCCCAGAGACGGGCGCGAGCCGCGGCTAAAACCGCGGACCCCAGAGACGGGCGGGAGACGCTAAGGCTGCTGCTGCCGCCACCAAGGGGCCTGTGTGCGAGCACAGGTCACTCTCCACACCCCTCTACCGCGGAGCCTGTGCAGCCCGCCACTGCCAGGTTCCCGGGATCCAGGGACAACTTCCCCGGGAGTACGCACGGCGGGTCTCAGGCTGGTGCAACATCACGCCGGCCTCTGCCGCAACGTCACGCTGCCTCTGCAGCCGCAGGCCCGCCCCGTACGCAGTGCCCCTCCTTCCCCCATCCCCCAACCCCCGGCCTGAGTGAGCCGGAGGCCCCGAATCAGCGGCTCCTTTAACCCCGTCCTGTCTGAGCGAAAAAACAGACGCCCTCCAGCGACCTACACGCAGAGGCAGGGCCAAATCCAAAGCTGAGCTCCTGTGAGCTGTGAGAACAAAGAAGAGAAAGGGAAATCTCTCCCAGCAGCCACAGAAGCAGCGGATTAAAGCTCCACAATAAACTTGATATACCCTGCATCTGTGAAATACCTGAATAGACAAGGAATGATCCCAAATTGAAGAGGTGGAATTTAGGAGCGAGATCTATGATTTTTTTCCCTTTTCCTCTTTTTGTGAATGTGTACGTGTATGCTTCTGTGTGAGATCCTGTCTGTATACTCTTGCTTCCACCATTTGTCCTAGGGCTCTATCCGTCCATGACTTTTTTTTAAAAATTCTTTTTCTTAATAATTAAGTTTAATTGTAATAACTTTATTATACTTTACCTTCGTTCTTTCTTTCTTTCCTTCCTTCCTTCCCTCCTTTAGACAACGAATCACCCCAAATTGAGGAGGTGGTCTCAGGGAGCAGGATTTATGATTTTTCCCCCTTTACCTCTTTTTGTGAAGGTGTATGTGTATGCTTCTGTGTAAGATTTTCTCTGTATAGCTTTGCTTCCAACGTTTGTTCTAAGGTTCTATCCGTCCCTTTTTTTTTTTTTTTCTAAATATTTTTTAATTCAATAACTATATTATACTTTATTTTATTTTTACTGTATCATCTTTCTTTCTGTCTTTTTTCCTTCTTTCCCTCCTTCCTTCCTTCCTCCCTCCCTCCCTCCCTCCCTCCTTTCTTTCCTTCTTTGCTTCTTTCTTCCTTCCTTCCTTTCCTCCTTTCCTTCTTTCTTTACTCATACTTCTACTAATTCTCCCTACTTTTTCTCCCTTTTATTCTGAGCTGTGTGGATGAAAGGCTCTTGGTGCTCCAGCCAGGAGTCAGGGCTCTGCCTCTGAGGTAGGAGAGCCAACTTCAGGACACTGGTCAACAAGAGACCTCCCAGCTCCACATAATATTAAACGGTGGAAATATCCCAGAGACCTCCATCTTAACACCAGCACCCAGCTTCACTCAACGACCAGCAAGCCACAGTGCTGGACAACCTATGCCAAACAACTAGCAAAACAGGAACACAACCCCACCCATTAGCAGAGAGGCTGCCTAAAATCATAATAAGGCCACAGACACCCCAAAACACACCACCAGACGTGAACCTGCCCACTAGAGAGACAAGATCCAGCCTCATCCAGCACAACACAGGCACTAGTCCCCTCCACCAGGAAGCCTACACAACCCGCTGAAACAACCTTAGCCACTGGAGACAGGCATCAAAAACAACGGGAACTACGAAAGTGCAGCCTGCAAAAAGGAGACCCCAAACACAGTAAGATACGCAAAATGAGAAGACAGAAAAACACACAGCAGATGAAGGAGCAAGATAAAAACCCACCAGACCTAACAAATGAAGAGGAAATAGGCAATCTACCTGAAAAAGAATTCAGAATAATGATAGTAAGGATGATCCGAAATCTTGGAAGTAGAATGGACAAAATGCAAGAAACAGTTAACAAGGACCTACAAGAACTAAAGATGAAACAAGCAACGATGAACAATGCAATAAATGAAATTAAAATCACTCTAGATAGGATCAATAGCAGAATAACTGAGGCAGAAGAACAGATAAGTGACCTGGAAGATAAAGTAGTGGAAATAACTACTGCAGAGCAGAATAAAGAAAAAAGAATGAAAAGAACTGAGGACAGTCTCAGAGACCTCTGGGACAACATGAAACGCACCAACATTCGAATTATAGGGGTTCCAGAAGAAGAAGAAAGAAAGAAAGGGACTGAGAAAATATTTGAAGAGATTATAGTTGAAAACTTCCCTAATATGGGAAAGGAAATAGTTAATCAAGTCCAGGAAGCACAGAGGGTCCCATACAGGATAAATACAAGGAGAAACAGGCCAAGACACATATTAATCAAACTGTCAAAAATTAAATACAAAGAAAGCATATTAAAAGCAGCAAGGGAAAAACAACAAATAACACACAAGGGAATCCCCATAAGGTTAACAGCTGATCTCTCAGCAGAAACCCTACAAGCCAGAAGGGAGTGGCAGGACATACTGAAAGTGATGAAGGAGAATAGCCTGAAACCAAGACTACTCTACCCAGCAAGGATCTCATTCACATTTGATGGAGAAATTAAAACCTTTACAGACAAGCAAAAGCTGAGAGAGTTCAGCACCACCAAACCAGCTTTACAACAAATGCTAAAGGAACTTCTCTAGACACGAAACACAAGAGAAGGAAATGACCTATAGTAGCGAACCCAAAACAATATATAAAATGGAAATAGGAACATACATATCGATAATTACCTTAAATGTAAATGGACTAAATGCTCCCACCAAAAGACACAGATTGGCTGAATGGATACAAAAACAAGACCCTTATATATGCTGTCTACAAGAGACCCACTTCAGAACTAGAGACACATACAGACTGAAAGTAAGGGGATGGAAAAAGATATTCCATGCAAATGGAAACCAAAAGAAAGCTGGAGTAGCAATTCTCATATCAGACAAAATAGACTTTAAAATAAGGACTATTAAAAGGGACAAAGAAGGACACTACATAATGATCAAGGGATCGATCCAAGAAGAAGATATAACAATTGTAAATATTTATGCACCCAACATAGGAGCACCTCAATACATAAGGCAAATACTAACAACCATAAAAGGGGAGATCAACAGTAACACATTCATAGTAGGGGACTTTAACACCCCACTTTCACCCATGGACAGATCATCCAAAATGAAAATAAATAAGGAAACACAAGCTTTAAATGATACATTAAACAAGATGGACTTAATTGATATTTATAGGACACTCCATCCAAAAACAACAGAATACACATTTTTCTCAAGTGCTCATGGAACATTCTCCAGGATAGATCATATCTTGGGTCACAAATCAAGCCTTGGTAAATTTAAGAAAACTGAAATTGTATCAAGTATCTTTTCCGACCACAACGCCATGAGACTAGATATCAATTACAGGAAAAGATCCTTAAAAAATACAAACACATGGAGGCTAAACAATACACTACTTAATAATGAAGTGATCACTGAAGAAATCAAAGAGGAAATAAAAAAATACCTAGAAACAAATGACAATGGAGACACAACGACCCAAAACCTATGGGATGCAGCAAAAGCAGTTCTAAGGGGGAAGTTTATAGCAATACAAGCCCACCTTAAGAAGCAGGAAACATCTCGAATAAACAACCTAACCTTGCACCTCAAGCAATTAGAGAAAGAAGAACAAAAAAACCCCAAAGCTAGCAGAAGGAAAGAAATCATAAAAATCAGATCAGAAATAAATGAAAAAGAAATGAAGGAAACAATAGCAAAGATCAATAAAACTAAAAGCTGGTTCTTTGAGAAGATAAACAAAATAGATAAACCACTAGCCAGACTCATCAAGAAAAAAAGGGAGAAGACTCAAATCAATAGAATTAGAAATGAAAAAGGAGAAGTAACCACTGACACTGCAGAAATAAAAAAAATCATGAGAGATTACTACAAGCAACTCTATGCCAATAAAATGGACAATCTGGAAGAAATGGACAAATTCTTAGAAATGCACAACCTGCCAAGACTGAATCAGGAAGAAATAGAAAATATGAACAGACCAATCACAAGCACTGAAATTGAAACTGTGATTAAAAACCTTCCAACAAACAAAAGCCCAGGACCAGATGGCTTCACAGGTGAATTCTATCAAACGTTTAGAGAAGAGCTAACACCTATCCTTCTCAAACTCTTCCAAAATATAGCAGAGGGAGGAACACTCCCAAATTCCTTCTACGAAGCCACCATCACCTTGATACCAAAACCAGACAAGGATGTCACAAAGAAAGAAAACTACAGGCCAATATCACTGATGAACATAGATGCAAAAATCCTCAACAAAATACTAGCAAACAGAATCCAACAGCACATTAAAAGGATCATACACCATGATCAAGTGGGGTTTATTCCAGGAATGCAAGGATTCTTCAATATACGCAAATCTATCAATGTGATAAACCATATTAACAAATTGAAGGAGAAAAACCATATGATCATCTCAATAGATGCAGAGAAAGCTTTCGACAAAATTCAACACCCATTTATGATAAAAACCCTCCAGAAAGTAGGCATAGAGGGAACTTTCCTAAACATAATAAAAGCCATATATGACAAGCCCACAGCAAACATCATCCTCAATGGTGAAAAACTGAAAGCATTTCCACTAAGATCAGGAACAAGACAAGGTTGCCCACTCTCACCACTCTTATTCAACATAGTTTTGGAAGTTTTAGCCACAGCAATCAGAGAAGAAAAGGAAATAAAAGGAATCCAAATGGGAAAAGAAGAAGTAAAGCTGTCACTGTTTGCAGATGACATGATACTATACATAGAGAATCCTAAAGATGCTACCAGAAAACTACTAGAGCTAATCAATGAATTTGGTAAAGTAGCAGGATACAAAATTAATGCACAGAAATCTCTGGCATTCCTATATACTAATGATGAAAAATCTGAAAGTGAAATCAAGAAAACACTCCCATTTACCATTGCAACAAAAAGAATAAAATATCTAGGAATAAACCTACCTAAGGATACGAAAGACCTGTATGCAGAAAATTATAAGACACTGATGAAAGAAATTAAAGATGATACAAATAGATGGAGAGATATACCATGTTCTTGGATGGGAAGAATCAACATTGTGAAAATGACTCTACTACCCAAAGCAATCTACAGATTCAATGCAATCCCTATCAAACTACCACTGGCATTTTTCACAGAACTAGAACAAAAAATTTCGCAATTTGTATGGAAACACAAAAGACCCCGAATAGCCAAAGCAATCTTGAGAACGAAAAAAGGAGCTGGAGGAATAAGGCTCCCTGACTTCAGACTATATTACAAAGCAACAGTAATCAAGACAGTATGGTACTGGCACAAAAACAGAAAGATAGATCAGTGGAACAGGATAGAAAGCCCAGAGATAAACCCACGCACATATGGACACCTTATCTTTGATAAAGAGGCAGGAATGTACAGTGGAGAAAGGACAGCCTCTTCAATAAATGGTGCTGGGAAAACTGGACAGGTACATGTAAAAGTATGAGATTAGATCACTCCCTAACACCATACACAAAAATAAGCTCAAAATGGATTAAAGACCTAAATGTAAGGCCAGAAACTATCAAACTCTTAGAAGAAAACATAGGAAGAACACTCTATGACATAAATCACAGCAAGATCCTTTCTGACCCACCTCCTAGAGTAATGGAAATAAAAACAAAAATAAACAAATGGGACCTAATGAAACTTCAAAGCTTTTGCACAGCAAAGGAAACCATAACCAAGACCAAAAGACAACCCTCAGAATGGGAGAAAACATTTGCAAATGAAGCAACTGACAAAGGATTAATCTCCAAAATTTACAAGCAGCTCATGCAGCTCAATAACAAAAAAACAAACAACCCCATCCAAAAATGGGCAGAAGACCTAAACAGACATTTCTCCAAAGAAGATATACAGAATGCCAACAAACACATGAAAGAATGCTCAACATCATTAATCATTAGAGAAATGCAAATCAAAACTACAATGAGATATCATCTCACACCAGTCAGAATGGCCATCATCAAAAAATCTAGAAACAATAAATGCTGGAGAGGGTGTGGAGAAAAGGGGACACTCTTGCACTGCTGGTGGGAATGTGAATTGGTTCAGCCACTGTGGAGAACAGTATGGAGGTTCCTTAAAAAACTACAGCTAGAATTACCATATGACCCAGCAATCCCACTACTTGGCATATACCCTGAGAAAACCAAAATTCAAAAAGAGTCATGTACCAAAATGTTCATTGCAGCTCTATTTACAATAGCCAGGACATGGAAACAACCTAAGCGCCCATCATCGGATGAATGGATAAAGAAGATGTGGCACATATACACAATGGAATATTACTCAGCCTTAAAAAGAAATGAAATTGAGCTATTTGTAATGAGATGGATAGACCTAGAGTCTGTCATACAGAGTGAAGTAAGTCAGAAAGAAAAAGACAAATACCGTATGCTAACACATATATACGGAATTTAAGGGAAAAAAATGTCATGAAGAACCTAGGGGTAAGATAGGAATAAAGACGCAGACCTACTGGAGAACGGACTTGAGGGTATGGGGAGGGGGAGGGGTGAGTTTTGATAGGGCGAGAGAGAGTCATGGACATATACACACTAACAAACGTAGTAAGGTAGATAGCTGGGGGGAAGCAGCCGCAAGGCACAGGGATATCAGCTCGGTGCTTTGTGACAGCCTGGAAGGGTGGGATGGGGAGAGTGGGAGGGAGACGCAAGAGTGAAGACATATGGGAACATATGTATATGTATAGCTGATTCACTTTGTTATAAAGCAGAAACTAACACACCATTGTAAAGCAATTATACCCCAATAAAGATGTTTAAAAAAAAAAAAAAAAAAAAAGATACTACTTAAACCCACTTTGTCGATGAGGAAATACACCCCAAGAGGTTAAATGATTTCTCCAAGATAATACACAGTCAGTAAGTATCAGGGCTGGGATCCAAATCCAGACATTCTGAGTCCCAAGCCCTACTTATTTGAAATAATTATATTTTGCTTATCAAATACGAGAGCCCTCTTCCTGTTTTGCAGACTCTTTGCCACCTTCTTGCTGTATCCTCACATGGCAGGAGAAGGGGGAAAAGAGAGAGAGACTGAGAGAGAGAGACAGACAGAGAGGAAGAGGAAGAGAGGCTGGGGAGGGGAGAGAGATCTTGTGTCTCTTCCTCTTTTTAGAAGGGCATTAATTCCATCATGAGGGCCCCATCCTCATGACCTAATCTAACCCTGATCACCTCCTAAAGGACCCACCTCTAAATACCATCACACTGGGGACTGAGCCTTCAGCATATGAATTTCAAGGACACAAACATTTAATCTATAATACTCTCCTTGTCCTTTCTAAACACCTAGAAGCGGATCCAATCCACACAGAAAAGGAAGAGGAGTAGGAGAAAATTAGTTAAAAGCTACACTTTATTGAATACCCAGGTAGTGTGCTAAGCACTTTACATAAATTACCTTTAATCCACGTACCAGCTCTGAAAGATAAGACTTTCATGCCTATTTTATGGAAGAGGAAACTGAGTTTCAAGCAGATCAATCCTTCTGTTAAGGTCACTCATCTATCAAGCACTGGATCTAGTATTCAAACGCAAATCTGACCGACTTTAAACAGCAGGCTTTCTGGTGGAGATGACTGTGAGACAGGTGAGCCTTCCTTGGATCTTTAAATCTACTGCACAGGCTTGTCCCCTCCTCACCACCAGCCCAACACTGAACCTACACTTAATGAACATCCTCAAGACATCAAAAAGTCCCGGTCGGTAGGAAGTCAGGGGTTTGAAACCTCATAGTGAATCGCCTGAAATTGCATGAAGTACTTCAAGTGGGTGGCAAACACAGACAGCTCCCTAGTGGAACTTTTCATGGGTCCAGAGAACAGTTATCCTATTTCCTTGTAGAACAGCACTGACGTAGCTGGACCTCAAACATGAGTAGCTGTCTGCATGGAGGCGGGACGCTGGGTGGCCAAGCCCCAGCCTCACAAAATATTCCCAGGTTCTAGACAGGCACAGAAGCAGGAGAACCTCAAGGGGTTAACATTTCTTACTGGTGTCAGTGTGGGTCAGAGGTCAGAGGGCATGCCCCAAAGAGTGTACACCCATCATTTCCGAGGTATAAATTTATAGTTACATCTAAGGGTTGAATTTGTATTTAGGTGCAATTTTACTTTAAAAAAACGAAAAACGAAAGTAAGAACTTAAACACAGTCCATCTGTCAGACCCTGCTCCACGGGGAAGAGTATTAGCTGACCTGAGGGCAAAGCTGTAGGTCTACCATGCAGAAGGCAAACGATGCTTGCATAAGCTTTCACCAGCTTCCCATGTATTGCTATATACTGCAGCTTCCATACATAAGTTTATGGGATTATATGATCTCCAGTAAAGAATCTTCCAGTGTAGTGGAATGAGATGGGGTGTGACCATCTTTCATTTAATGTTATCTAATGGCAAAGTATTTAATAGGACTGTCAAATTTAAACATCTTACCTTTTTCTTCCACAAAAAGACATGCATTTCAGATTTGTTTACCTTCCCTGTGATAAGTGAATATTGGTACTAAGCTAGAAGATATTTAAAAACAAAATAAACATTCTTATTTGCTCCCTCAAGGTAAAGGTGACATTTTATAAATGGGGAAAAAATGACTACATTCTGAAAGAATTTTGAGCTATAGAGAGAGCATTCTGAAAACAGATGTTTGGAAACGGAAACATGCAACTCTGCTGCCAAAATTAAATAAGCATATTATCTATTAAGTAAGCATATTATCTATTAAATAAGCATATTAAAAACAAACTGCATACCTTACACTTTAAAAACTTAGAAACATAATTTTCTAGGCTATTTTAAAATCATCTACATGAAGAGTTTCACAGGATTCGAACCCTTTAGTACAAATGTAACAAAGGACACCTTTGTGTGTTAACTGTAAGACCACTAACTCACTGACATCATGGAAAATGGAAATGTACCAGATGAATTTCAACAAACCCTTTCTATTACTGAATATGAAAAAAAGTTATAATTTTACCAGTGGGGTCAAGTTTACACTTCATCCATCTGAATCTACTTATCTTTATTAGGTATCCTTTTCAGCTTAGTTTTCATTAAAACCAAGTGTGAAAATATACTGAACTTATGATCCAACATTTGAATCACTGATACAACCAAGATTTTCTAAACTATAAAGCACACTCAATCAAGTTTTGTTCACTAATAATTATAAATATTAATAATGACAAAGGTCTATTCCATTAATGTTAAAATTAAAATACTTTTCAAATAGTTTATTTGTCTCTTTGTATTTCTATTTTTGTATGTTTTATAATAAATATATTAATAGAATACTATATGCACAGACTTTTTTTTGAGATTACTATTCTAAACTGTGTAAGACCATTGAGACACAAGTCCATTTTTGAAAGGATGGGTAGTAATTGAGTGAGTTTAGGTTTCTTGCCACCTTCAATGTGTAGGGGCTCTATACATGATTTAATCAGATTTAGGAAAAAATAAGTAACCTGTGTTTCTTCCACCAAAATTATGGAGGAAAGTCACATAATCAGTTACCTCTGCTCTGAATAATTTTCCTTTAACTATTTGGCAGAAATCCACAAATAGCATCCATTCATATCTACATGATAATGAAAAGTTCTGTCTTCCATAAATCTAGATTAAACCAGCAAATTTTTAATCCTATTCTTCCCAACTCCTCATTTAAAACATCCCAAACTGGCCATATTGATGAACATGGGGAAGGGAGATTCTCAAAAATGGTAGGACCCTTGTACAGTGGAACAAATACAACGTCCATCATAAAAAGCTCTTTTAGCTTAAAATAAGCTTATTATAAAATAAAATTCAACAGTTTTAAGAATGGACTCCTTATGAGGAGGCCAAACATCTTGAGATCAACCTTCACCTCCTTTGCAATATCTCCAAGTGGTCCTTTTTCTCTGAGTAAAGATTCTCAGATGATTCACTCACTTGCCACATTCACGGCCTCCAGCCACCAAAATGTGATCTTTGAAAGAAGGGACTTCCCACCTCCACCAGAGAACATGAGCCAAAAGCTCCACGCAGCTACTCACCCACAGTGTAGTTGGCAGAGAGGATTGGGGAAAGAGGAATTTCCTTTCTCTCGTCTGCAGATAATCACCTTTCATCCTAAAGCATAAATTTTGATTACCCAGATTATTTCAGCTTTCAGAGCCACAAGGGTTATTAGTGGTAATAAAATCATTCAGCCTTCTAAAAAATTTTTTTAAAAAAGGATTCCAACCACAGTATTTAAGAATCTGACCTCACAGCCCATTATCCACCCACTATGTAAAGTAATTTTCTCTTTGCTGTCAGTGTGATCCTTTTTCCATTTCTTTAGCTACATTTCAAAAGGAAAATGAAGTGATGTGACTGACCTCATCAGGTCAGAATTATCCGCAGCCAAAGCATGGGTGGTGGCGGGAGGGGGTGTGAGGGGGGCATATTTTGTTTCATTTATTTGTATAAATCTAACTGGCCCAAATGGATGCCAAAATCAAGAGCTTACCCTTATTCACACTGTACTTAAACCCAACTGATAGAGCCTACTAACTCTGGTGGTTCTTAAGCATGACCACCTGCTAAAGTAACAATTCTATTCTTCTCCACACAGAAGGAGAGGTGAAATCCTTCCCATCAGCTTAATTTTGTCCTCCTCACTTGATGACTGTGGCTTTAAGCCATCTCTCAAGGACTCTGCCCTTACTATCTAATGGACATTCTAGAAACTCTCCTTCCCTCAACTATGCCTCCTAAAATATGCATTAAAGTTTGCGTTCACTTTTAATACTATTCATTTCTAATATCTAAACCTTCATAAATCAGCTGGGAAAAGCTACTATTTTCAAGAGGCGCCTCGCATTTCTAAGAAAATGCATGTTGGCATATATATGATACAGCTGCATTCTTTGTGGATCCATGTCTATCTCTGGAAAGAGGAATCAGGTTTTCAAAGAGCCCAGTGAGGCATGTGGAAATCCAAGCAGGCATTTGGAAAAGAACTTTTCTCAAAGAAGTTACAAAAGTACGTAGGTAATATGACTCCATATTTTTTTTTAATTCCACATGCAGAGGCTGGGAAACATGTGGGAAACAAAATACCTCTAAACATTGTGAGTAGTGGAATTACATTTCTTTTTTTCTTTTTCCTTATATGCTTCTACATTTTCCAAAATATCTACCACAAACTTGCTAGTTTTTTAATCAGATTGTTTGAAAGCATATGAAGTAGAGTGGAAAGGGTTTTTTTCCTATTATGTTTTAAAGCATACATTATCTCAATTATAGAGGATCTGGTTTTCAGAATGATTCCTCCAAAATAAATTTGTGGTATATCCAAAATATAAATTATGTCTGCTTTATATAAAGATTTCTTTTAATTAACCATATTGCAAATCGCTTGCAGTTAGAGTCACTAAATATCACTCTGCTTGAATTTCTCTTTTCTTGGTCGTACCTAGTCAAGTATTTATCAAAATGTAAAGGCATAGCAAAGACGTACCATACATCAATTGCTTTGAACATCTTGTTCAATAGAGTCTTTTGAGGAATACGACTTAATTTTTCATAATTAAATAACCCTCTACTTCTATACACTTTTAACAGATAATATTCACATCCTTCTGCTGCTAAAAACAAGTGTATAATGTGAATATGTTTTCCTCAAGTAAATATTTTGGGAATTTTGCAGAGGGGGTAAAATGGGAACAGAAAAGATGGAGGTAGCTAATCGTTGGTTATATATAGCACGTATATGAAGGACGAAGGCATAAATTTGGTAAGAAAAAAGAAAAATAAATTTTCAGAGCTGTTTTTAAAAAAAAATAGAATCTATTCAACAGCTGAATTTGAAAAGCAGTTTACCAGTTGTTACAGTAAATATATTCAAAGTGAATGATATAACCACTAATTAGGTTTGAATCACTCAAGTGTACATTTGCTGTGACAACAGTTTTCCCTTTACAGATCATCCTTCTATTTATAAAAGAGCTGAAAATTAACATTTCCTGCCTTTGTCAAACTGAAGCATCTTTCAATAGTTCTCAGCAAACATCTGAAGGATTCTTGCATCCTGAGATCATCTGGCCATTATGTTTTCAAGTGTTGTCTCTCTTCAAGAACTGAGCAAGGTGCACAGAATAGTGATTGCAGATTCTTTGTAAAATAGCAACAAGAGCACAACAAAAATACCTGATGGAGAAGAGATCATGGGTTACCATTCATGGCAGATGGGAATCAATGTAAATTGACAGTGGAAGTTTTCATTCTGTTTTGCACATGACTAACCACAAGTAAAGCCTGAGCCCCAGAGAAATAAAATGCAAGATTGCATGGCAGTGTTTTTAATACAGCGATTATTAGTAGATCCAGATTTAAACAGATTTTTTTTCTTCCTAATTGAAATGGTTTCTTAAAGAATGCTGTTTTAAGAGCATGTGCTGTTCAGTACCAAATAAAGCCTAATGCCCACTCATTTTCAGAAGTATTACTCTAAAACGGGGACAGTTTTCTGGGTTAATTTTAATATATCATCCCCTAAACATCAACCAAACTGTGATGTACTGCTATCAGGAATGAAAGTGCTTTTCCCTGGGACTCTCAGTTGAAGATTTTTAAAAAAGGAGGAATGGTCTCATTCTACTGTGGAACTGAGATTCTCTACTCTCTGACAAATAAAAGTGCTGTTTCGGCCCTAAAATTCACTACTTATTAGGGAACATCTTAAGATTTGTAGCACAGTCTCAGTTCTTGAGGAAGTGAATAAACTAATGCTGTCACAGGATTTACTCAGTTCTCCAAGTGGCAGACACACAGGCAATTGTGTAAAGGTCAACTATTTAGATGTTTCCTACTTATTTTTCTGAGCACATTCTTATTCTCATCTCTTATTCTTCCAAGGCTTTTTTTCTGGGTTTTTTGGGTTTTTTTCTTAAAATTTCCACACTTCCTCAAGCTTCTCACAAGCTTTGTGATTAACTAAAAATCTCTCAAGTTGAATTCTTCGTGACAAATTACTCTGAAATTGATTTTAAATTGACACATTCTAAGCTCACTTTTTAAGGGAAGGATGTTCCTACCCTTTGACCCTCACTGCCATTGTTATCTCCTGTCATCTTTAATCATTTTACCTTCTCCAACACACTTCGTATGTTACCATCAATCCAATGCTGTTCCTTGTTCACAGCATATCTTACACCTCCTTCATCCTTCACTGCTGAAACAGTGCTCATCCTTCAAGGACTTGTTCAAATAACACCTCCTTCCTGTGGCTTTCCCCCACAATAGTTTATTTATAATTACATTATATTTTGGCTAATAAACAGCCCTTTCCCACCTGGAAAATTTGTCCTCTGTGATAAAATTCTAAAGATACACAAGCAGATGGGACTTCCCTGGTGGTCCTGTGTTAAGACTTCTCCTTCCAATGCCAGGGCCGTGGGTTCGATCCCTGGTCAAGGAGCTAAGATCCCACATGCCTCGTGGCCAAAAAACCAAAACATAAAACAGAAGCAATATTATAACAAATTCAATAAAGACTTTAAAAATGGTCCACATCAAAAAATCTTTAAAAAAGATACACTGGCAGAGAGGTGAAGAGGAAAAGGGATACATACCTAGCTTGCTAAGTCAACTGAACCAATGTTACTAATCAATAAGGCAGTCAATGTCAGAGCCAAAACACTCTCACGATCAATACCTCCCTTAAGGCACCCATTAGTCAGCCTTATATTTGTTGTAGTTCTGGGTCTACTCTCTTATTTACCATAAGAATCTCAAGCGTTTATTTATACTTGGAACTCAGGACCTGGTCAATACCTTCTGCTTACTCAGTACCAAACAAATATATGTTGAAATTTTTGGACTCTACATATTGGACATAAAAGAACACTTTATGTCTCAAAACATATACAATAAAAGGAAATCCAAGGGAATGATGAAAATAACACTCAGGTAGATAGAACAGACTTCTGTTCTAGTTTGAGTTCTACCACCTATGTCACTTTGAGGATGAGGATCTCATTTCCATGCACATAAAACAGAGAACTTGAAGGGACTTCTCCACTGACTTTCCAATCTTCTTTAAGATGAAACATAGCAGAATATATCAAAGAATTTTGAAAATTCAGTCTCACTGTGGACTAAAATCAACAACACACAGAAGAAAAACATGCCAATCTGTAAACCAACTAAGACAATTAGTCTTATAAAGTTAAATTTATATAAGTCTAAGAGAGGAGTTAATATGCAACCCGTCTGTAATTATGGAAGTTCCCATGATGTGTAAGTCAGTAGCCAGTTTCCCATCTTCATAGAAAAAAAAAAAAAAAGAAAGGACATAACAGGATATTATTTAAGGAAAGACAAGTGATTTTTGTTTTTGTTGTTGTATTGTACTTACAGGCATGGCAATTCTGTAAAACACAAGGCAGTCCACCACACAGAACAGTGAACTTTTGATCTGGCCTCACTTAAAGAACTGACCATGTTAGACTGTTATATGAAAAAACAAAAAGGAGGCAGAAGACAGGAAAAAGTAGGAGGAGGAAAAGAAGAATGAAGAAGGATAAGAAGCAGAATTAATAATAATAATATCTCAAAGTTATCTGTCTCACTGCTAAACATCGGATATGAGAATTTTAGAATGATTTAAGTTATATATACATGTATATATATTTATATATCTTTTCTGACAACTTTGTTAAAACTTATGCAAAAATAAAGAAAATAAAGATAAAGAAAAAATATTGACAGAAGGCAGAGGGGAAAAAGCACCTTACCTACAGAGGAACAAAGGTAACAAAGAATTACATTCAACTCCTCCTCAGAAACCATGCAAGCCCAGAGAGTGAAGTGAAACATTTAAAGTGTTGAGAGAAAGAAACCACCAACCTAGAATTCTGTACCCTGCAAAATGACCCTTCAAATATGAAGGAGAAATAAAGACTTTATGAGACAAACAAAAACTGAGGGAATTTGCTGCCAATAGAGCTGTCTTTCAAGAAATGTTAAAAAAAAAAAGTTCTTAATAGAGAAGGAAAATAATATAGGTCAGCAACTCAGATCTACATAAAGTAAGGAAGAATACTGAAGAAGGAATAAGTGAAGGTAAAGTAAAACATGAATTATGTTGGTTTTTACCATCATTAACAATCTCAGACGATGCTCTGCTAGACATATGGCATAAAGAATAAAAGAAAATGAAATATATGCATATATAAACATGAAATAATTGTAGAAATACGGGGGGGTTGATAGGGCATTTGCTTATGGATTTCCATTATGCTGAATATAAAAGTGGAAAGAGCTTTTAAATTTCTCTCAAGCGTTAAATTTCCATTAATATGTGAATAATCAAAAACTATTATGATTACATGAAGCAGATAGAACAGGACATCAGAAACCTTCCTTAACAAACGTCTTGGATTTTTGACTTTTTGCTTACAGTTATACTGGTGTGCTGGTTAATGTTTTGTTGTTGTTGTTGTTGTTGTTGTTAGGTCCATTTGTTTATTTTTGTTTTTATTTCCGTTACTCTAGGAGGTGGGTCAAAAAAGATCTTGCTGTGATTTATGTCAAAGAGTGTTCTTCCTATGGTTTCTTCTAAGAGTTTTATAGTGTCTGGTCTTACATTTAGGTCTTTAATCCATTTTGAGTTTTTTCTCTTTGTGTATGGTGTTAGGGAGTGTTTGCATTTCATTCTTTTACATGTAGCTGTCCAGTTTTCCCAGCACCACTTATTGAAGAGATGGTCTTTTCTCCATTGTATATCTTTGCCTCCTTTGTCATAGATTAGTTGACCATAGGTGCATGGGTTTATCTCTGGGCTTTCTATCCTGTTCCATTGATCTATATTTCTGTTTTTGTGCCAGTACCATGTTGTCTTGATTACTGTAGCTTTTTTGTATAGTCTGAAGTCAGGGAATCTAATTCCTCCAGCTCCGTTTTTTTTCCATCAAGACTGTTTTGGCTATTTGGGGTCTTTTTTGTCACCATACAAATTTTAAGATTTTTTTGTTCTTCTTCTGTAAAAAATGCCATTGGTAATTTGATAGGGATTGCACTGAATCTGTATTTGCTTTAGGTAGTATAGTCATTTTGATTCTCCCAATCCAAGAACATGGTATATCTTTCCATCTGTTTGTGTCATCTTTGATTTTTTTTTATCAGTGTCTTATAATTTTCTGAGTACAGGTATTTTACCTCCTTAGTTAGGTTTATTCCTAGGTTTTTTATTCTTTTTGTTGCCATGGTGAATGGGATTCTTTCCTTAATTTCTCTTCCTGATCTTTCATTGTTAGTGTATAGGAATGCAAGAGATTTCTGTGCATTAATTTTGTATCCTGCGACTTTGCCAAATTCATTGATTAGCTCTAGTAGTTTTCTGGTGGCAACTTTAGGATTTTGTATGTATAGTATCATGTCATCTGCAGTGACAGTTTTACTTCTTCTTTTCCAATTTGTATTCCTTTCATTTCTTTTTCTTCTCTGATTCACATGGCTAGGACTTCCAAAACTATGTTAAATAACAGTGGCAAGAGTGGACATTCTTGCTTTCTTCCTGATATTAGAGGAAATGGTTTCAGTTTTTCACCATTGAGAATGATGTTTGCTGTGGGTTTGTTGTATATGACCTTCATTATGTTGAGGTACGTTCCCTCTATGCTCACTTTCTGGAGAGTTTTTATCATAAATTGGTGTTGAATTTTGTCAAAAGGTTTTTCTGCATCTATTGAGATGATCATATGGTTCTTATTCTTCAATTTGTTAATATGGTGTATCACATTGATTGATTTGCATATATTGAAGAATCCTTGCATCCCTGGGATAAATACAACTTGATCATGGTGTACAATCCTTTTAATGTGTTGTTGGATTCTGTTTGCTAGTATTTTGTTGAGGATTTTTGTATGTATATTCATCAGTGATATTGGTCTGTAGTTTTCTTTTTTTGTGGTATCCTTGCCTGGTTTTGGTATGAGGGTGATGTTAGCCTTGTAGAATGAGTTTGGGGGTGTTCCTTCCTCTGCAAAATTTTGGAAGATTTTGAGAAGGATGGGTGTTAGCTCTTCTCTAAATGTTTGATAGAATTCACCTGTGAAGCCATCTGGTCCTGGGCTGCTGTGTGTTGTAAGATTTTTCATCACAGTTTCAATTTCATTACTTGTGATTGGTCTGTTCATATTTTCTATTTCTTCCTGGTTCAGTCTTGGAAGGTTATACCTTTCTAAGAATTTGTCCATTTCTTCCAGGTTGTCCATTTTCTTGGCATAGAGTTGCTTGTAGTAATCTCTTATGATGCTTTGTATTTCTGCAGTGTCTGCTGTAACTCCTCCTTTTTCATTTCTAATTTTATTGATTTGACTCCTCTCTCTCTTTTTCTTGATGAGTCTGGCTAAAGGTTTATCAATTTTGTTCTTCTCAAAGAACCAGCTTTTAGTTTTATTGATCTTTGCTATTGTTTCTTTGTTTCTATTTCATTTATTTCTGCTCTGATCTTTATGATTTCTTTCCTTCTTCTAACTTTGGGTTTTGTTTGTTCTTCTTTCTCTAGTTCCTTTAGGTGTAAGGTTAGATTGTTTATTTGAGATTTTTCTTGTTTCTTGAGGTAGGATTGTATTGCTATAAACTTCCCTCTTAGAACTGCTTTTGCTGCATCCCATAGGTTTTGGATCATTGTGTTTTCATTGTCATTTGATTCTAAGTATTTTTTGATTTCCTCTTTGATTTCTTCAGTGATCTCTTGGTTATTTAGTAATGTATTTTTTAGCCTCCATGTGTTTGTGTTGTTTACATTTTTTTCCCTGTAATTGATTTCTAATCTCATAGAGATGTGGTCAGAAAAGATGCTTGATATGACTTCAATTTTCTTAAATCTACTGAGGCTTGATTTGTGACCCAAGACGTGATCTATCCTGGAGAATGTTCCATAAGCACTTGAGAAGAAAGTGTAATCTGCTCTTTTCAGATGGAATGTCCTATAATTATCAATTAAATCTATCTGGTCTATTGTGTCATTTAAAACTTGTGTTTCCTTATTAATTTTCTGTCTGGCTGATCTGTCCTTTGGTGTAAGTGAGGTGTTAAAGTCCTCCACTATTATTGCATTACTGTCGATTTCCTCTTTTATAGCTGCTAACATTTTCCTTATGTATTAAGGTGCTCCTATGTTGGGTGAATGTAGATTTATAATTGTTTTATCTTCTTGGATTGATCCCTTGATCATTATGTAGTGTCCTTCCCTGTCTCTTGCAACATTCTTTATTTTAAAGTGTATTTTATCTGCTATGAGTATTGCTACTCCAGCTTTCTTTTGATTTCCATTTGCGTGGAATATCTTTTTCCATCCCCTCACTTTCAGTCTGTATGTGTCCCTAGGTCTGAAGTGGGTCTCTTGTAGACAGCATATATATGGGTCTTGTTTTTGTATCCATTCAGCAAGCCTGTGTCTCTTGGTTGGAGCATTTAATCTATTCACATTTAAGGTAATTATCGATATGTATGTTCCTATGACCATTTTCTTAATTGTTTTGGGTTTGTTTTTGGAGGCCTTTTCTTCTCTTGTGTTTCCCACTTAGAGAAGTTCCATTAGCATTTGCTGTAGAGCTGGTTTGGTGGTGCTGAATTCTCTTAGTTTTTGCTTGTCTGTAAAGCTTTTGATTTCTCCAACGAATCTGAATGAGATCCTTGCTGGGTAGAGTAATCTTGGTTGTAGTTTCTTCCTTTTCATCACTTTAAATATATTGTGTCACTCCCTTCTGGCTTGTAGAGTTGCTGCTGAGAAATCAGCTGTTAACCTTATGGGAGTTTCCCTGTATGTTATTTGTCATTTTTCCCTTGTTGCTTTTAATACTTTTTCTTTTTCTTTAATTTTTGTCTATTTGATTACTATGTGTCTCGGCATGTTTCTTCTTGGGTTTATCCTTCCTGGGACTCTCTGCACTTCCTGGACTTGTGACTATTTCCTTTCCCATGTTAGGGAAGTTTTCAACTCTAATCTCTTCAAATATTTTCTCGGGTCTTTCTCTCTCTCTCTTCTCCTTCTGGGACCCCTATAATGGGAATGTTGTTGCATTTAATGTTGTCCCAGAGGTCTGTTAGGCTGTCTTCATTTCTTTTCATTCTTTTTTCTTTATTCTGTTCTGCAGCAGTGAATTCCACCATTCTGTCTTCCAGGTCACTTATCAGTTCTCCTGCCTCAGTTATTCTGCTATTGATTCCTTCTAGTGTAGTTTTCATTTCAGTTAGTGTATTGTTCATCTTTGTTTGTTCTTTAATTCTTCTAGGTGTTAGTTCTTTAATTCTTCTAGGTCTTTGTTAAACATTTCTTGCATCTTCTCAATCTTTGCCTCCATTCTTTTTCCGAGGTCCAGATCATCTTCACTAACATTATTCTGAATTCTTTTTCTGGAAGGTTGCCTATCTCCACTTCATTTAATTGTTTTTGTGGGGTTTTATCTTGCTCCTTTATCTGGTACATAGTCCTCTGCCTTTTCATTTTGTCTCTCTTTCTGTGAATGTGGTTTTCTTTCCACAGGCTGCAGGATAGTAGTTCTTCTTGCTTTTGCTGTCTGTCCTCTGGTCTGTGCTGGTTAATGTTTAACAACCGGCCCTATGGGCCAACATGAGCCACTCTCGCACACTATATGTTCTTCCTTTTCAGACTAAAGTATTCAGCATTCATTGCTATCAATTTGCCTATTGTTACCAACAAAGCCAAAGTTTTTTCAACAACATATTCACCAAGAAAACTGCCAGCTTCAATGAACCGCCTAATTAACTGTGATCTAATTAGAAATCAGAAATGAAGTTGGTGATGTTAATCCACTAAAACAGTGGTTAAGTCCCTGGGATTTTAGATGCTCAGATTTAAGTCCTGTTATCAACTATTAGAAGACATGATTTTGAGCTTGACACGTAAAATCTCTAAACCTTTTTTCCACATCTCTAAACTTAACATAATACCAGGCCTGCCTTACTCTTGCATAAAAATTAAGTTAAATAATCCATGTAAAGTACATCCAATAATCACTATATGTGTATGACACACAGAAAAACTTCATTTCTATTTTTATTCTTTGAGAAGAACATGAGTATTTACAGTTATAAATATCCAAAGTAATGGTTTCTCTCATGTAAAAATGAATTCACTTTCTTGAGTTATTTATAGTGGCACTTTCAATTTATTTTCAAAAGTGAACAAGTACATTTAATTTAAAATTAATAAGATCATTATTGTGTATTCATTAAAAATTTCATGTGATTATTGGAAGCATTTACAAGGTATGCAATGGACTCATTATATAGAAGAGACAGTAATTAGACTTTAATAAATGGAATTTTAAATAATCACTTATAAAAATATATTACTAAATTTGAGATCTCTTATTTTAAAATCTATCAATAATTTCTATTTACTATAGAGAAAGTAAGAAATTAAATGTTTTGTGAATACTTAAACAAATAGAATTAATTTTAGGAATGGATGACTCTTCTAGTCAGAGTCATTCTCCTGCCTGCTAGAAAACTGTAATGCAGTCAGGAGATTCTGTTGATGTTCTTCTCTGTATCTTCTCCTTTTTCAATAATCAAGGTCATTATTTAATAATGTCAATGGAGTCTCTGTTTTCTCCTCCCATACACTGACAATTAGCACCAAATTATCTTTAAAAATAACTAAAATTGTTCAGTGCAGTGCTTTCTTATTTCACTGGTGAGCTCCTTTAACTATCCTTCATAGTACTTCTTATAGTTTGAAATTACCTGCTTATATGATTGTTTGATTATAATCCCCACTAGATTATTTTGCCTACAGTGATACTCCCGACTTCCAGCACAGGACCAGGCACAGAGCAGGGACCCAGGAAACACTGATCAAGGAAGGAAAGCCTCTTGTTTGGGTACCTTGGTTAATTAGCAGATATCAGAGCTCTAGTCTAAGACTCTATGCCCTATTTTACACAACAAAAAAGTCCTGTAATAAAAAAGCAAGTCTTTTTGAATGTCTGTTACAATGACTGCATAATCCCCAAGATTTCCAGTTATCCTTTAAGCATGGAAAGTCTTTAAAGATGGAGTTTCATCTCATTTTCTCTGAATATGCATAATGTGCAGGGAGGCACTTGTATCCCGTCAGACATTTTAAAAATATTTAATATGTTAAATATTCTAAAATATATAGTATATTATAAATTGTATGATTTTAAATGCTCTATTTCTCACCAGCTAAATGGGCTCCAATTATTGGCCTGAATGTTTTATCTTACTTTCAGAGACAGGACTGGTAATAGAAATGAAACGTGTGTCTGTTCAGGTAATACTGTGTATATTATTTTATCTTTGAAAGTTATATTTTATTGTTTCAAAAAAAACAATAAAAAGAGTTATGAAGCTTTCCCTCTACTATGTTTTTCTGAAAGAGTTTATATAGAATTGAAATTTTACCTTTTTGAAATAGTTAATAGAACCCTTGGGTAAAAACATTAAAAACAGAGGTTTGTCAGGAGAGAGGGCAGAATCAGTCATCAAGAATTCAACTTCTTCAGTAAATACAGCATTATTCACACTTTCTATTTATTTTTATGTTAATTTTGGTTAATATGTGTTTCAAAGAATTTGCCCATTCATCCAAATTGTAGAATTTATTGGCATATAGTTGTTCATAAATTCCTACTGTTTTCATTTTAAAATCTATAGTATGTATATGTGTTGATGTCCCCTTTGTGGTTCCTGATGTTGGTAATTTGTGTGGTCTCCTTTTAAAAATTTTTTTCCTTGATTAGTCTTGCTTTAAACTTTTATTAATCGTTATTTAAAAACCAACTTTTGATTTTGTTAGAAAAACAAGAGTAAATTAAATTTGAAATAAGTAGAAGGAAGTAAATAACAAAGATAACAAATGGAAATCAATGACCAGAAAAGACAATATAGAAAAACTTAATAAAGCCAAATATTGGTTTTTTTAATAAAACAATACCAAGCAAGACTGACCAGGAAAAAAGATAAAAACTCAAATTGCCAGTATCAGAAATAAAGAAGGGGACATCACTATATATTCTATAAATATTAAAAAGTACCTCTATATCAATAAAACTGATAACTAAGATAAAATGGATGAATCTTCAAAATAAACAAATTACCAAACTGATGCAAGTAGAAAAAGAAATTTTAAATAGCCATATATCTGTTAAAAATTGAGTCTTAACTTAAAACTTTCCCAGGTCCAGACTGTTTTATTTGTGAATTCTGTCAAATATTAAAGGAGAAAGAAATAACTCAGATGGTTTCTCTAGTGAATTCTGTCAAACATTTGAGAAAAAATAATTCATTCTTATGCACACTTTTAAAAAATATAGGAGGATATAACACTTCCTAAGTTTTTTCTGAGGTTAACATAACTCTGACAGCAAACCTGACAAATATATTACAAAAAAATAAGCTACAGACCACTATCTCTCATGAACACAAATGCAAAAGCTCTCAATGAAGTATTAGCAAACCACACCTGGAAATATATTAAAAAGATAATATAACATGACCAAGTGGGATTTATCCCAGGGATGGAAAATTAATTTACCACTTGTATAAATCAATGTCATTCACCATATTAACTATAAAGGGAAATGACATGTGCACATCAATATATGCAGGAAAGCTTTTGGCAAAACACAGCATCCATTCATGATAAAATGAAAGCCTTTTATCAACCTAGGAATAGAAGGGAACTGCCATAATCTGATAAAGGGCACCTAGTTTTTAAAAACATATACAGCTATCATCATACTTAATGGTGAAATAGTAAGTTCTTTCCCCCTTAATATTATGAATGAGGCCAGGATGTTGACTTTTAACAAGTCTCTGTAGCATTGCACTGGAGGTCCTAACCAACTATTAAGGAAAGAAACTTAAATAAAAGTTATAAAGATTAAAAAAGAAGAAATAAAACTATACTTTATTCACATGCAACACAATTGAGGATGCAGAAAAATCCTATGAACCTATGAAAATCTGGTAGAGCATATATTGTATATATCAAAGTCATGAGATTCAAGGTCAATATATACTTATCGTATACCTATATACCACCAGTGAAAAAATTTGAAAATAAAATTTCTAAAAATTATTATCATTTGCAACAGCCTCAAAAAACATTAAATACTTAGAGGTAAATTTAACAAAAGATGTATGAGACTTCTCAATTACAGACTATAAAATATTACCGAGAGATATTAAAAATGCCTAAATATATACCTAAAGATATACCATGTTCATTAGACTTAAGGTTATTAAGTTGTCCATTTTCTCCCATGTAATCTCAGCCACAATCTCAGCAGACTTTTTATAAAAGTTGACACACTGATTCTAAAAATATCTATTGAAATAAAAAAGATCTAGAGTAGTCAAAATAGTCCTGCAAAAGAAGGAAAAATTTGGACAACTCACTCTTTCTGATTTCAAGATTTATTCTAGGGAATTCCCTGGTGGCACAGTGGTTAAGAATCCACCTGCAAATGCAGGGGACACGGGTTTAAGCCCTGGTCCGGGAAGATCCCACATGCCACGGAGCAACTAAGCCCGTGCACCACAACTACTAAGCCTGCACTCTAGAGCCCGCGAGCCACGACTATTGAGCCCACGCGCCCTAGAGCCCGTGCTCCACAACAAGAGAAGCCACCACAATGAGAAGCCCACGCACCTCAACGAAGAGTAGCCCCCCGCTGGCGGCAACTAGAGAAAGCCCGCGCACAGCAATGAAGACCCAACACAGCCAAAAATTAATTAATTAATTTAAAATTTTTTAATTAAAAAAAGATTTATTCTAAAGCTACAGTAATCAAGAAATAGTGGTATTCACTTAACAATGGACAAATAAATCAACAAATGAAAAGGGAGAGTCTTTTCAACATAAGGAGCTGAAACAACTGGAAATTCTTACATACCACTCCTTAAATCATACACAAAAGTTAACGTAATGTGGACTAAAGGCCAACTATCAAAGTCAAATCTTCTAAAACAAAACATAAAAGAATATCTTTATGACCCTGGGATAGGCAAAGATTTCTTAGACAGAACACAGAAAGCACTACCTTCAAAGAAAATATTGATAAATTAAAGTTCATCGACAATGAGAAATCATTAGGGAATTACAAATCAAAACCACAATGAGATAGCACAACACACTGACAGGAATGGCAAAAATTTTAAAGACCGACAACACTAAATACTGACAAGAATTTCAAGTAATGAAAACTTTCATACATTGTAAGTGAGAATGCAAAATTACACACCCCTTTAGAAAATTGTTTGGAAATTTCTTATATAGTTAAACACATACCTACCTATGATCCAAAAATTCCATCAAAGAGAAGTAAAATCCTATTTCTACAAAAAGACTTGTCCAAGAATGTTTGTAGAAGCATGTTCACTATAGGCAGAAACTAGAAACTAGTCCAATGTTCCACAACAAAAGATTGGATAAACAAATTGTAGTCTATATTGTGGAATGCTACTCATAAATAGAAAAACCAAATTAATTATACACACATTTAAAAAATATCAAAAACTTTAGACGAGCAAAGCAAAGCCTGATAAAGTATGTACCATACAGTTCCATTTATGTGAATTTCAAGAAGCAAAACTAATCTATAGCAAAAGATTTCAAGAAAGCGGTTGCTTTCCAGAGAAGGAGAATTAGCTGAGGAAGGGGACAAGGAAATCTGGGGTGATGGGAATGTTCTATATTTTGATAGAGTTACTAGTTATGTGACTGTGTACATTTCTCAACATTCACTGAACTGTACCATTTAAGACTTATTTCACTAAATGTACATATACCTCAATAAAATTTTAAAGAGAGTGCGCAAAAAATTAATAAATCACACAAAATTAATCTGTAGTCATAAAACCCAAGACAGTGGTTACCGAAAGCATGGAACTGTGATTTGACAGAGATGTAAGGCAGCTTCTGCAGTACTGATAATGTTCTGCATCTTGATCTGGGTCCCAGTTGTGCTGCTATGTTTACTTTGTGAAATTTCAGGTATACTGATGATATGGACATTTTTTTAATATGTTGTACTTCAATATAATGTGCATTTAAAAATTTTGTTGCTAATAATCACAAAAGGCCTCTCCATCCATTCCTAGCTAGAAATGCATATACTGTGTCACTGATACAACGGAACGTAATGAGGTTGCTAGCTGTACCACCACATTGTGCCTAATAACCTCCGAGTGGAAAAGCTTTAACCTGTTACTATGACAGTGTGCTTTGACTATGGCATTCACAGAGACTAAATCATTTCAATTTAGTCTGTCCAGTTGCTTTGTTATTAAAGATGACAAGGAAGCAGCAGCAAGCGTCACTAGAGAAATCACAGCAATATACATCTGTCACATTATAATACAGTGGGATCAGAGATCATTCAGGAGTGTCATAATTGTAATTTCAGAAAACCAAATACTATTTATGTGATAACATCCACCTGTATCTCTTTAAGTTGCATTTTCAATTTGCTGCTTCTTTACATCTATTCAAAACGGAAGCATCTCATGTTATTAAATACTATGTAAATGAGTTAGGCCTGTCTGTGAAGGATCAGAAGCTAACTGGGACACTTCAGCATCTGGGGCCAGAAGATCTATTTTAACAACACCCATATGGTCCTTGAAGCACCGCTTAAGCATTTTGATAGACATGCCAAGATTCAACTAAGGAGACAGATTTTTACCACAGATGAAAGTGTCTCCCAGTGAAAGAAAACAGATTAATGGACGTGTCAGTTAGGGTTCTTTGGGTGCAGTCTATGGATACTCTTTCTGGCTAACATATGCAAAAAAAGAGAGAATTTGTTATAAACTGATTTGGGAATTACTCACTGGATTAAGGTGAGGAAGGACAACAAGGCATCTGTGGAGCTTTGAAAGGGGAACTGAAGGAAATATATATTGGATTCTGCTCAGCCCCACCTCACATCCTCTGGGGCCAACTTTTTATTCCAATCGTTGCTACAGAAAGCAGCTACACAGGTATAATTTGACAGCCCCTTCTGTATGGGGATTTCTCTGCCACATAAGATGCTTGTGACAGCCCACTAGCCATTCTGGCACATAAACAGAAATATGGAGGTGTGAAGGAGGTAGCAATTCATGTGGCAACCAATGGGACATGAGCTGCTGGAAAAATGTTACCCTCTTTTATCCCCCAACTGGATAATTTTGCGCTGCCTTCTATGTGATTCTGCATATAGTTCCCAGCATGATTAAGCCTCAGTTGCCTACAACAGTGATCAGCTTGCCTTGAACAGTGCAGCTCAGACTGGGCTCTCCTTCCTTTCCTGTTTTACCCTCCCTGTCCTCTACAACTGTTGTTTGGAATTACTTCTCAAGATACATTGCCTGCCCACAAGCCCTATACTAGGTCTACTATTTTAAGGAAATGTAAGCTAAAATAAAAGTTATCTACAGGGCTCTATGGCTGCCAGAGTAAATGCATTTCAAATCTATTCAGTCATTTTTGTTCCGTTGATCATGAATTGAATCCTGGGACAGCACACAATTGGCCAAGCTTAAATCCCATGCCCACTTCTTGCATATGAAGGATAAGACAAGCTAGGTAGTCCCTCAGAGGGAGAAGACATGATTCCTTGAAAGGAAAGAAGAGAAGAGAGGGGAGGGAAGGGGAGGGGAGGGAAGAGGAGGGGAGAGAAGGGAAGGGAAAGGAGAAAAGTTGCTCTTTCTTTATATTACTGTGTGCCCAAAGTATTGCATTAAAAACCTAAGAGAAGGGCTTCCCTGGTGGTGCAGTGGTTGAGAGTCTGCCTGCCAATGCAGGGGACACGGGTTCGTGCCCTGGTCTGGGAAGATCCCACATGCCGCGGAGAGGCTAGGCCTGTGAGCCGTAGAGTGTGATTATTTAAATTATATCCCTAAATTAACAGCACATATAACATTATATTTACAATGAACTTATTTCACAAAGTGTTTGAGAATATAGGCCACTTCCACTTATTAATTTAAAATTCATCAAACATCTGAAGATGGTTAGATTAGAACCTCACGTCCTACTCATTCTTTAAAAACTTTGATATTACACTGCCACCAGAAAGGAACCAAAGCTTCTAGGAAAGATGGAGTAAACACATTCTACAGTACTCATCTCACTAATTACAACTAAACACTCTAAATGAAATATATAGAACAAGTATGTATCAGAAGATTGTGACAGGTAGAGAAAAAGACAGACTGGCTAAGGACACGTGGACTCAAGGAACAATGTGGTGATGAGTTCTTTGGTTTGGTTTGATTTTATCCCTCTCTGTCTTGGCCTTTACACTACAGCAGCCTATAACCCTGAAACACAAAGGGATAAAGAGAAGTAAAGAACGACAACAAAAGACTGCTCTTGCTAGCCAAAGCACAGGGAAGAAGGCAGCCGTGCAGGATGGAACCCTTTGACAATATCTCTCCTACTCCAAGCAAACACCACAAAAAAAACCTTCCCCTTTGCACCAGGCACTGCAGCAAGCATGGGACACGAGCCAAGTCAAACATCCCCACATCGCACCAACCGAGCAGAGGCTCCAGTGTCTTCCACCTTCCCTCTTCCCTGGGTGCTGTAGATACAATTGGTAGTATCCTGTCCACCAGCCTCACTCTACAATAGCTACAGAGGCAGAGCGCTTTCCCCAACCCATCCAAAAGCCCATCATGCACTACACGAATGTAAACAGAGGCAGCATCCCTCCTTCTTACCCATGAGGCACTATGAAGACTGTAGAAGGATCCCTATCTACAAACCCTGCCCTGCACTAAGGGAACATCAGCAAAGAGGAGGCACTCCACCCCCTCACAACTAAATTGTGGAAATTAAGAGATTAGATTAAGGAGAGTAGGAACCTGGAAAAAGAGATTCTTTTTTTTTTTTTTTTTTTTTGCGGTATGCGGGCCTCTCACTGCTGTGGCCTCTCCCGTTGCGGAGCACAGGCTCCGGACACGCAGGCTCAGCGGCCATGGCTCACGGGCTCAGCCGCTCTGCGGCATGCGGGATCTTCCCGGACCGGGGCACGAACCTGTGTCCCCTGCATCGGCAGGCGGACTCTCAACCACTGCGCCACCAGGGAAGCCCAGAGATTCTTTAAAGCTGGGCATAAAATCACAAGCACACAGCAACAGCCCATGTATGAAATTGACTAGAATCAATATAGCAAAAACGTTGAAAACTGAACTATGGCACAGAATAACACTGAGGTTTCAAACTGACCTCAGTATTAATAAGCAGAGTAGACCAGAATAACGCTGCAAAAGTTTGAAAACTAAATTGACATTGGAACTATAGCCTACAAAATACAAAAGTGGACTAGGTCATGCTTTCTGAACCTAAACAGGTCTATTGCCCAGTGAAACAGGAGATTTATATAGGAACCAGAGTCTCACAACCTAATACTAAAAATCCAGAACCCAATCTAAAATATGTCATACCAAGAACCAGTAAACTCTCAATTCAAATGAGGAAAGATAAGCAACAGTGCCAACACTGAGTTTATCCAAATGTTAGAATTACCTGACTAGAATTTTAAAGCAGTTGTCATAAAAATGCTCCAACAAGAAATTACAAACACTCTTGAAATAAATGGAAATATAGAAAGTCCAAGCTAAGAAATAGAAGATATTTAAAAATTAAATAAAAATTTTTAAATTAAAAATAAAGTAAATGAAATTTAAAAACTCCCTGGATTGGCTCAGTAGCAGAATGGAATAACAGAGGACAAAAAACCAGTAAACATAAAGATAGATCAATAGTAATTACCCAATCTGAACAACAAATAGAAAATAGATTAAAAATAGCCAAGGATCTTCAGCAATATGTGGGGCAATGACAAAAGATCTATCATTTGTGTCACTGAAGTCCCAGAAGAGAACAAGAAAGAGATGGGGCTAAAACAATACTTGAAGAAACAGTGGCTGAAATATTCCCAGATTTGACAAAGGACATAAATCTACAGAATAAAAGAGGAACAATCATAAAAAGGATAAACCCAAAGAAATGCATGCCCTGATATATCATAATCAGAGTTCTAAGAACTAAAAATATAGATTAAAAAGTTCAAAAGCAGCCAAAGAGCAACAATACATTACCTGTAAAGGAGGGACATTTTGAATCTTGAAGTGTTTCTAAGCAGAAACAATAGAAGCTAGAAATAAGTGGCCAACATTTTTCAAGTGCTGAAATTAAAAGATCTACCAACCCAGAATCCTACATCCAGTGAAAAGTATGCTGGGCGTTTTACCAAAATAAAAATCATATATTTGGCTTCACTCAAAAAATCAGAATACCTGGCCATCAGGCCTAATTTTTTACAGAGCAACAATAGTCCTGAGGCAGAGGGAGCTGCTCCCTTTACGTGAGGAGTGTACCGTCTACTCACCAGGTAGCTTCTTATCCTGAGTACTGTTTCAAACACTTATTCTACTTGCCTGGCTGTTGTAGGTACTGGGTTTATGACATCCAGACTATTAGTTCTAAATTTCCAGAGACTCTAATAAAAGCCACAGAATCCCAGAAAGGCACCCATTCAAACAATTTTGTATTTAGTTTCAAAGGTCATAGACTCAAATGTTCCTAAGATTCTGCAGACTCCACTTTAAGAAACCCTGATTTGACCATCTAGTGTACTAGTCTAATCCCATACACAATGAGATTATTGATTACTCATCTTTTTTCTACGTTAACTTTATTTAGGAATGTCTCCTATATTGCCATACGTGTTTGCTGTATTACTTAGGAATATTCAGTTCTGCTATGGAGAATAAAACAAACAAATAAGGAAGATTAAATGAAACTAAGTGTAAAAGCAAGTACCTTTTGAAACATATTAGACACAAAGAAAGTAGTTAGAATCTATATATGAAGCAGTAGAAGAACCAAGTAGCCGCCAAATATTCATGAAGCACCCAACAGCTTCTGTGACATAACTTGCAGAATGAGTGAAGAAGTTAATGAATGAATGAATGCAAGGCTCTGCTTCTCCAGTACATTATGCCCCTTCCTCTTACCTCAACCAAATTACTTTTCTCTATATTCATTATTGACTCCACTAGATCATAAATTTATTGTAGACAAGGGCCATAAATTATTTTGTATATATGACGTAAGTTAATAAGTACCTGAAAGCAGTGTCACACATAGAACAGTGATTCTCAGACTCAAGGGTACATCACAGTCATCTGGTAAGCTTGTTTAAAATGCAGATATCTAGAAGCCACCATCAGAAGTTTTGATTCAGTAATTTAAAGATGTGATGTAAGAATCTGCATTTTTTTTGAATTTTATTTATTTTTTTTCTACAGCAGGTTTTTATTGGTTATCTATTTTATACATATTAGTGTATATATGTCAATCCTAATCTCCCAATTCATCCCACCACCACCACCACCACCCCACTCTCCCCCCTTGGTGCTATAAGTTTGTTCTCTACATCTGTGTCTCTATTTCTGCCTTGCAAACTGGTTCATCTGTACCGTTTTCCTAGATTCCACATATATGCATTGATATACGATATTTGTTTTTCTCTTTCTGACTTACTTCACTCTGTATGACAGTCTCTAGGTCCATTCACATCTCTACAAATGACCCAATTTCATTCCTTTTTATGGCTGAGTAATATTGCATTGTATATATGTGCCACATCTTCTTTATCCATTCATCTGTCAATGGGCATTTAGGTTGCTTCCATGACCTGGCTATTGTAAACAGTGCTGCAATGAACATCAGGGTGCATGTGTCTTTTTGAATTATAGTATGCCCAGTAGTGGGATTGCTGGATCATATGGTAATTCTATGTTTAGTTTTTTAAGGAACCTCCATACTGTTCTCCATAGTGGCTATATCAGTTTATATTCCCACCAACAGGGCAAGAGGGTTCCCTTTTCTCCACACCCTTTCCAGCATTTATTGTTTGTAGATTTTCTGATGATTTTCTAAACACTGTGAGGTGATACCTTATTGTAGTTTTGATTTGCATTTCTCTAATAATTAGTGATGTTGAGCATCTTTTCATGTGCCTCTTGGCCATCTGTATGTCTTCTTTGGAGAAAGATCTATTTAGGTCTTCTGTACCTTTTTTGATTGGGGTGTTTGTTTTTTTAATATTGAGCTGCATGAGCTGTTTATATATATTGGAGATTAATCCTTTGCCCGTTGATTTGTTTGCAAATATTTTCTCCCATTCTGAGGGTTGTCTTTTTGTCTTGTTTATAGTTTCCTTTGCTGTGCAAAGGCTTTTAAATTTCATTAGGTTCCATTTGTTTATTTTTGGTCTTATTTCCATTATTCTAGCAGGTGGGTCAAAAAAGATCTTGCTGTGATTTATGTCAAACAGTGTTCTTCCTATGGTTTCCTCTAAGAGTTTTATAGTGTCTGGTTCTTACATTTAGGTCTTTAATCCATTTTGAGTTTATTTTTGTGTATGGTGTTAGGGAGTGTTCTAATTTCATTATTTACATGTAGCTGCCCAGTTTTCCCAGCACCACTTATTAAAGAGACTGTCTTTTCTCCATTGTATATCTTTGCCTCTTTTGTCATAGATTAGTTGACCATAGGTGCATGGGTTTATCTCTGGGCTTTCCATCCTGTTTCATTGATCTATATTTCTGTTCTTATGCCAGTACCATATTGTCTTGATTACTGTAGCTTTGTACTATAGTCTGAAGTCAGGGAGTCTGATTCCTCCAGCTCCATTTTTTTCCCTCAAGATTGCTTTGGCTATTGGGGGTCTTTTGTGTTTCCATACAAATTTTAAGATTTTTTGTTCTAGTTCTGTAAAAAAATGCCATTGGTAATTTGATAGTGATTGCATTGAATCTGTAGATTGCTTTGGGTAGTATAGTCACTTTCACAATATTGAAGAATATGTATTTTTACCAAAAGTCCCACTGCTTTTGATGTAGGAGCTCCATCAACAACATATTGAAAACGATTGAAATAGGAAATGTGGAAAGTCTAGGGCAAATGGTAATCTCTCTCTCCACTCTTAATAATGATACATTATCAAATAGATTAAAATGGACTTCAGAGCAGACACTCTGAAGGACACTGGGGGAAAGATGGGCCTAGCTCCTTCACCTTAGGTGGTATGATTTGGGGAGCGGGGGGAGAATTTATTACTATCTGTGTGAGATACTAGTTTTACCAGCTTGCAGAGTCACTATCTTCTGCACAGCCAGCTGCTTCTTTGTTATCACTGTTCATGGCCAGAAGATGGGCAAGAAGCAAGAACCATAGCTTAGTTCCTGCTGCAACTGCCTCAAGAGTTGAATGGTCCCGCTTCTTGTTTGATTGATTTCATAATACTCATTATTGCAACTGCACTTACTGCTTGCCTAGAGTTGAACTTAAAAGCCCAATGTAAAATTTTAAATTAATATTTAGATTTTTTAACATTATATGTTACTTTTAAACAATTTCAGATTGAGGAAGCACATAAAGATCATCAGGGATTTTTAAGCTGGAGGTTTAAAAAAGCAGAAACACTTTCCAAGTTGAGCGATTACTTTATCTGTGGGCTCATAGTAGTTGAAATAAGTAGTTGATTGGATTTTCTTGATTTCTGCTTTACTTTATGAAAACTTTGCACGGTGTTTTCCAACTTATTACCATGTAACAATTGATTTTGTTCATTTACATAATCCAGTCCCCAACTTTTACATAAAGTTGTCAACCCAAATACTCAAACTTTAATTTCTGGAACATGTATAATCAATTTGGAATTCTGGATAATACATGTAATCATGAAATGTATCAATTAATTAGGAAAGTATTTTTACATATCTCTAAATTGTTTATTTACAGTTCCATTGAATCTGAAAGCAATTGGATTAGAATTCCAAGCTCTTTCAAGTCACTGAAATTCAAAGAAATCTACAACTAATCCAAAGTACCATAAACATTTTATGCTAAGTAAAGGCAACTGTCTTGCACAAGTTCTTATTTTTCCCAATTTAACACAGCAGTTCACAGAGAAACAAACAGCTAGCCTAATGAAGAAACAGATGGCACATTTACTGCCTCTTTACCTTATGTGATACACCAAGGAAATAATAGCTGAGTTCAGTACTAAAGGGGCATTAAAACATCAATAAAAATATGCAATAGGTAGAATTCTCTATTTACTGGTCTGGACCTTACTTACTTGAATAACACAGGTGATGGCTACAATATCTTGATTTTCCATCCAATAAGAGAGTACACAAAAAGAAAGAGAGGATGCAGTAGAAAACAGTTGTAGCATTGTTTAATGCTGTACTGAGCCAGACCCAGGCAACTATACAGAAAACAATCAATCAACTGATCTAACACAATAAATCAATTTAGGGCTTTGCTGGGTAGTGCAAAATAAACAAGTCCCTACCAGGAATTACTAACTTCCTACCTTACAGGAATCATTCAAAAACAATTACAGACAGACTAACATAACCCCTTTTAAGATTTTTTACTTTGGTTTCACACTATTTTTCTTCCCTTATATTTAGATATAAGCTAGGTAAAAATAGTAAGATTTTTTCAAGTTTGCTATTAATTTATGACATGAGAATATTTTCCCAACTTTACTCTTGCTTATTGATGAACTTAGTATCCTTAATGTGTGGGAGTTTTACCCTCTTGGAAGGGGTATTTGGCTTTTCAAATCTCTAAAGGCTCTAATTCTGAATCTTTACTGAAGGATTTTTCATTTTTAAAGATATATTCAAAAGAATTTTACATTAAAAATAATTTTTATAAAGCCCTTCAGTCATCTGGGGCCTCTCTGACTCTGAGATTTGCATAACACCTGGCCAAAAATTTATTATGTTTTTTTAAAAAATGTTGTTCTATAGAAGAAAATAAAGAACCTAATAAGAAGATTGGGCATTAAAGGATTCTTATCTGGAGAAATTTTATCCTCTTGGAGAAAGAACTACGAAAAATACATTTGAATGTCCTCAGCTGGCCATCCCATCTACACACCCAACCACACCTATAGGACTTTTAGTCTCTCAAGATTAAGAATTCATGGAAAACAAAAGGTGCCACACATATGAAGAAACCTCCTTCATGAAAGTAAGCAAAACAACAAACTAAAAGAACTAAGAGGAAAACAGACAAAGTAAGGAGTGATAAAGTTAATTCATATATCCAGACCCACAAAATGAAGGCTGCCCCAGTGGCCCAGCCCATGTCACAAATCAAACCTAAATCAGCCTCCACTTATGAGAAACACCTGACAAGGACGCCTAACATACACCAATCACAGGCCTCCAACTCAGCTTTAGACATCGTACCTTACCCTAGAAAATAGAACCCCACTAGCCCTGTCAGGAAAACCCCAACCTCCTGGCCAATCATGCCCTGTTTCCAGATGTCTCTCCTAACATTCCATAAAACTCACTCTTGCCCAAAATCCCTCGGGAAGAGCGTACCATTGCTTGTGAGGCATTGTACTCCCCCCATCCATGGATTGTTTTCACTTGAATAAAGGAGATAACACTAGTTACTAAATTGTTTTAATTTTGTCATTTGACAGTTTTGGCAGGCCAGATAGGACCTGAAGACAACTGCTGAAGATTCCTGGCACGGCTCTGAGACACAGGTGAGGGCACCCACAGAGACTTTTTGTTTGACTGCCTCTTCAGCTGCTCTCTGGGATCTCCAGTAAGTTTCTCTCAGATCAAGCTCTACTTATTTTGCATTCTGAGTTCTTCAAGTTTGTCTGAGCTAATCCTTCTAGGTGGAAAATTGAGGTCTGAGAGACTCCAGATTTTTCTGGGTGAGACTTAGTGGGTCACAGCAGTTGTGCTTGTGGCACCTCATCTACAAGGTAAGCCCTTCATGGGGTCCTGACAGGTCTCAGGAACTGTGCATTGGCAGCCAGAAACAATGTCTGATTGAGTTAGGGATGACTATTTCAACAAGGAAAAATAATGGGTACCCTTCAGTCTTAGAAAGCAAGATGGATGGCAGCCATTAGAAGACTCACAAAGCCTTGAGCTAACTCCACAAAACAAACTGCTGGGGGACTTAGGGAAACATGTTAAGACAAGAAATTTGGACTTTTTTGACCAACAGCACATCAAAATCTAAGGGGAACTATTAAAAGCCATTAGGGCATCATCCACTATGAAGAGCTCTTCTCATGAATGGAATAACAGCTTTATTGCTTATGAAAATCTTAGAAGCCAAAGCTTCAAAATTGGTAGGCGTGAATTGAGCACTTCAGAGCCGTTAGAGTGCTCACCACCTAACTCTAAGACTGCTGTGCTAAGATAAGCTGGTCACAGAACAGGTTAGATTGACACTACATCACCAGTTAACCTTAAGAAAATTTCTGTGCAACAATGTACACCATAAAACACCACAAAATCCTGAACTCAGCAGCACTTCCCTCTTCCCTCTAAGAGACCCAAGGCTTAGCTAAAGAAATGAGATCCTCAAGTTTGAGAATGCCACCTCCCAGCACATCTTATTTTATGTCTGAGAACTGTGGTTCCAGAAGCTATAGATAGCTACAAAAATTGCAAAATCTTAGTAAGACAACCTAGAATTACAGCAGCCATTATGGGAAATGTTCCAATTAGGCAAGACCATTTATTTAAGAAGTTCACTTGAAACTAAGGGTTCCTAAATCAAACAAACAGAATGGCATACCTATTTTAATTGGTGTGCAGAGGGCTCCAAAAGACTTCAAGATTCCAAAATAGCTTCATTGAAAGATTCATTGCAAAAGGCTAATAAAAAATTAATGACACAAGAGGTATTGCACCTAAAGGCAAAGACTATAAGACTGATGTGACTCCTACTGTCCCCTCTACCCTTTTACCTGTGTACTCACAGTCTACCAATCCTCTACCTAAATTGCCTTTCCACTCTGAAGAGACTACAAGACCATAAACAAAAGTCGCCTGAGTTGGTGGCCTTACAGACACCCCCATATCTACCAAAAAAGGGGGACCCTCATAAGGTCCCCTCCCAGGGTTGATGGAACTCTGGAGGATTCCCCAGTAAACTGTTAGCAGTTACTCTCATAAACAGCCAAGGGGAAACTAAAATTAAAATTAATAAAAAGTTAGGCAAATTCTGGTAGATACTAGAACTACACTCTCTACTCTAAACCCCACTTGCTCAGGACTCTACTGATGAGATCCTAGAGAAACTGGCAGAAGCCAGTGAAGAGTAAGGATTCTTACCAGAGTCAGCCCTCCTGGATCACTAAGAGAGAGAGAAAGGTAAAATTTCACACTGTCCCTTTCTTTCCAAATCCAGACCCATTAGTTATTGATCCTTTCTATCCCAGGGACACCTATTGGCTTCTTGTTAGTCTCATTTTGTGTCCTGAGAACTCAGCTTGGCAACCATCAGGTTCGGGGCCCCCAAAATATGGCCAGACTGAAAGGTGGATTAGATTCCCTTTGTAGCTAGATATGGCCAAAACATGTGAGTTCACATCATAAAAATGAGGCAACTAGATTAAATAATCTTAAAATTCCCTTCATTTCTAAAATTATTTAATTAGATGACTTTGAGTGACTTCTCATAGTCCAATTATTAAGATGAACCCAGAAGCCTAAACTGTTGAATTGGACAGAGACTCCAGTTCAAACAAGCTTAAGAAGAAAAAAAAAATTATTGATTCACTTAATTGAGAATGCTAGAAATAATCCTGGCTCCATACATGATTGGATTCAGAGATCCAATGATGTCATCAGAACTTGGTTTCTTTCCAGCTCTTGGCTCTTTTCCACAGAGCTGGCTTCTTTCTCTGGCTTCACAGTATGGCCCCTGATAGCTCCAGGATCATAATCTCCTAGGATGATCTCCTACTGGATTATTTTTGCTGACACATACAACCCTGAATCACTGAGGACTAAGGCTCATACTTAGCCCTGACTGAATTGTGAATTTCTCCCCCACCGCACATTTTCTGTTATTTTCATATGAGTACATTTTAACTAATACAGATTTTGATACCAGGAAATGAGGCACTGAAGAAAACATACAGGCTTAACAGAAGATGAAGGATACAGAACAGAGAAGACCCTAGTATTTCCTCTACTATTTCTTTCTGGAAATCTTAAACTTGATTTTTAATATTCATTTCTTTTATGCTAAAACTCAACGTGCCTACTAAGGCTATAGCAATTGGGGACTTGATAAGAATGTGCTTAGAGTTTTTTTTTTTAACATTTTTTTTATTCAAACAGAAAGTCACAAAAATTATAATCATCCTCATTAGTTCACTCAGTCCCATGTAATTAATTTTTTTTATCTTGATCTTTTGTTAGCACTTTTATGAATTCATCAGTTTTCCATTAGAGTTCTGAAAATGCTTGCTCATTCAGTTCAGTAGTATAGTCAGTTACCAGAAACCTGTACTTGTCAGAGTCTTTTCCATGAATTCCTTGAAGATAAAACCCTTTTATAGGAACATATTTGCAAAAGCATCAGAGTACACCCAGAACTGTCTGTAAAAGACAGAAGACTTTAAAATGACCATGGTAAGTCAGAAAGAGAAAGACAAATACTGTATGCTAACACATATATATGGAATCTAAGAAAAAAAAGTGTCATGAAGCACATGACATTTTTTATAGGAACATATTTGCAAAAGCATCAGAATACACCCAGAACTGTCTGTAAAAGACAGAAGACTTTAAAATGACCATGGTAAGTCAGAAAGAGAAAGACAAATACTGTATGCTAACACATATATATGGAATCTAAGAAAAAAAAATGTCATGAAGAACCTAGGGGTAAGATGGGAATAAAGACACAGACCTACTAGAGAATGGACTTTAGGATATGGGGAGGGGGAAGGGTAAGCTGTGACAAAGTGAGAGAGTGGCATGGACATATATACACTACCAAACGTAAAATAGATAGCTAGTGGGAAGAAGCCGCATAGAACAGGGAGATCAGCTCGGTGCTTTGTGACCACCTGGATGGGTGGGATAGGGAGGGTGGGAGGGAGGGAGATGCAAGAGGGAGGAGATATAGGAACATATGTATATGTATAACTGATACACTTTGTTATAAAGCAGAAACTAAGATACCATTGTAAAGCAATTATACTCCAATAAAGATGATTTTTAAAAAAATGACCATGGTTAAAGATTTGATGAAAGTCCACAATAATGCAATTGACAAGGAAATTAAGTTATTTCTGAGATATACATTTTAAAGTAATAACTAGAATTATGACTTCTAACATTACACCAGAACATATAAGATATTTATGAATTTCATGTAATGTCTGAAGCATTTATATTAACATATTTTCGTACAAAAAACCCAAAGAAAGTTTAGTATTAGCTTTTGTTTTGTTTTCTTTTGTTTTATTTATACAGCAGGTTCTTTTTAGTCATCAATTTTATACACATCAGTGTATACATGTCAATCCCAATCGCCCAATTCACCACACCACCACCACCACCCACCACTTTCCCCCCTTGGAGTCAATACGTTTGTTCTCTACATCTGTGTCTCAACTTCTGCCCTGCAAACCGGCTCATCTGTACAATTTTTCTAGATTCCACATACATGCATTAATATATAATATTTGTTTTTCCCTTTCTGACTTACTTCACTCTGTATGACAGTCTCTACATCCATCCACGTCTCAACAAATGACTCAATTTTGTTCCTTTTATGGCTGAGTAATATTCCACTGTATATATGTACCACATCTTCTTTAGCCATTCGTCTGTAAGCAGGCACTTAGGTTGCTTCCATGACCTGGCTATTGTAAATAGTGCTGCAATGAACATTGGGGTGCATGTGTCTCTTTGAATTATGGTTTTCTCTGGGTATATGCCCAGGAGTGGGATTGCTGGATCATATGGTAATTCTATTTTTACTTTTTTTTTTTTTTTTTTAAACATCTTTATTGGGGTATAATTGCTTTACAATGGTGTGTTAGTTTCTGCTTTACAACAAAGTGAATCAGCTATACATATACATATGTTCCCATATGTCTTCCCTCTTGCGTCTCCCTCCCTCCCACTCTCCCCATCCCACCCTTCCAGGCTGTCACAAAGCACCGAGCTAATATCCCTGTGCCTTGCGGCTGCTTCCCCCCAGCTATCTACCTTACTACGTTTGTTAGTGTGTATATGTCCATGACTCTCTCTCGCCCTGTCAAAACTCACCCTTCCCCCTCCCCATATCCTTAAGTCCGTTCTCCAGTAGGTCTGCGTCTTTATTCCTATCTTACCCCTAGGTTCTTCATGACATTTTTTTCCCTTAAATTCCATATATATGTGTTAGCATACGGTATTTGTCTCTTTCTTTCTGACTTACTTCACTCTGTATGACAGATTCTAGGTCTATCCATCTCATTACAAATAGCTCAATTTCATTTCTTTTTAAGGCTGAGTAATATTCCATTGTGTATATGTGCCACATCTTCTTTATCCATTCATCCGATGATGGGCGCTTAGGTTGTTTCCATGTCCTGGCTATTGTAAATAGAGCTGCAATGAACATTTTGGTACATGACTCTCTTTGAATTTTGGTTTTCTCAGGGTATATGCCAAGTAGTGGGATTGCTGGGTCATATGGTAATTCTATTTGTAGTTTTTTAAGGAACCTCCATACTGTTCTCCACAGTGGCTGAACCAATTCACATTCCCACCAGCAGTGCAAGAGTGTCCCCTTTTCTCCACACCCTCTCCAGCATTTATTGTTTCTTGATTTTTTGATGATGGCCATTCTGACTGGTGTGAGATGATATCTCATTGTAGTTTTGATTTGCATTTCTCTAATGATTAATGATGTTGAGCATTCTTTCATGTGTTTGTTGGCATTCTGTATATCTTCTTTGGAGAAATGTCTATTTAGGTCTTCTGCCCATTTTTGGATGGGGTTGTTTGTTTTTTTGTTATTGAGCTGCATGAGCTGCTTGTAAATTTTGGAGATTAATCCTTTGTCAGTTGCTTCATTTGCAAATGTTTTCTCCCATTCTGAGGGTTGTCTTTTGGTCTTGGTTATGGTCTCCTTTGCTGTGCAAAAGCTTTGAAGTTTCATTAGGTCCCATTTGTTTATTTTTGTTTTTATTTCCATTACTCTAGGAGGTGGGTCAGAAAGGATCTTGCTGTGATTTATGTCATAGAGTGTTCTTCCTATGTTTTCTTCTAAGAGTTTGATAGTTTCTGGCCTTACATTTAGGTCTTTAATCCATTTTGAGCTTATTTTTGTGTATGGTGTTAGGGAGTGATCTAATCTCATACTTTTACATGTACCTGTCCAGTTTTCCCAGCACCATTTATTGAAGAGGCTGTCCTTTCTCCACTGTACATTCCTGCTTCCTTTATCAAAGATAAGGTGTCCATATGTGCGTGGGTTTATCTCTGGGCTTTCTATCCTGTTCCACTGATCTATCTTTCTGTTTTTGTGCCAGTACCATACTGTCTTGATTACTGTTGCTTTGTAATATAGTCTGAAGTCAGGGAGCCTTATTCCTCCAGCTCCTTTTTTCGTTCTAAAGATTGCTTTGGCTATTCGGGGTCTTTTGTGTTTCCATACAAATTGCGAAATTTTTTGTTCTAGTTCTGTGAAAAATGCCAGTGGTAGTTTGATAGGGATTGCATTGAATGTGTAGATTGCTTTGGGTAGTAGAGTCATTTTCACAATGTTGATTCTTCCCATCCAAGAACATGGTATATCTCTCCATCTATTTGTATCATCTTTAATTTCTTTCATCAGTGTCTTATAATTTTCTGCATACAGGTCTTTCGTATCCTTAGGTAGGTTTATTCCTAGATATTTTATTCTTTTTGTTGCAATGGTAAATGGGAGTGTTTTCTTGATTTCACTTTCAGATTTTTCATCATTAGTATATAGGAATGCCATAGATTTCTGTGCATTAATTTTGTATCCTGCTACTTTACCAAATTCATTGATTAGCTCTAGTAGTTTTCTGGTAGCATCTTTAGGATTCTCTATGTATAGTATCATGTCATCTGCAAACAGTGACAGCTTTACTTCTTCTTTTCCCATTTGGATTCCTTTTATTTCCTTTTCTTCTCTGATTGCTGTGGCTAAAACTTCCAAAACTATGTTGAATAAGAGTGGTGAGAGTGGGCAACCTTGTCTTGTTCCTGATCTTAGTGGAAATGCTTTCAGTTTTTCACCATTGAGGATGATGTTTGCTGTGGGCTTGTCATATATGGCTTTTATTATGTTTAGGAAAGTTCCCTCTATGCCTACTTTCTGGAGGGTTTTTATCATAAATGGGTGTTGAATTTTGTCGAAAGCTTTCTCTGCATCTATTGAGATGATCATATGGTTTTTCTCCTTCAATTGGTTAATATGGTTTATCACATTGATAGATTTGCGTATATTGAAGAATCCTTGCATTCCTGGAATAAACCCCACTTGATCATGGTGTATGATCCTTTTAATGTGCTGTTGGATTCTGTTTGCTAGTATTTTGCTGAGGATTTTTGCATCTATGTTCATCAGTGATATTGGCCTGTAGTTTTCTTTCTTTGTGACATCCTTGTCTGGTTTTGGTATCAAGGTGATGGTGGCTTCGTAGAAGGAATTTGGGAGTGTTCCTCCCTCTGCTATATTTTGGAAGAGTTTGAGAAGGATAGGTGTTAGCTCTTCTCTAACCGTTTGATAGAATTCACCTGTGAAGCCATCTGGTCCTGGGCTTTTGTTTGTTGGAAGGTTTTTAATCACAGTTTCAATTTCAGTGCTTGTGATTGGTCTGTTCATATTTTCTATTTCTTCCTGATTCAGTCTTGGCAGGTTGTGCATTTCTAAGAATTTGTCCATTTCTTCCAGATTGTCCATTTTATTGGCATGGAGTTGCTTGTAGTAATCTCTCATGATTTTTTTTATTTCTGCAGTGTCAGTTGTTACTTCTCCTTTTTCATTTCTAATTCTATTGATTTGAGTCTTCTCCCTTTTTTTCTTGATGAGTCTGGCTAGTGGTTTATCTATTTTGTTTATCTTCTCAAAGAACCAGCTTTTAGTTTTATTGATCTTTGCTATTGTTTCCTTCATTTCTTTTTCATTTATTTCTGATCTGATTTTTATGATTTCTTTCCTTCTGCTAGCTTTGGGGTTTTTTTGTTCTTCTTTCTCTAATTGCTTGAGGTGCAAGGTTAGGTTGTTTATTCGAGATGTTTCCTGCTTCTTAAGGTGGGCTTGTATTGCTATAAACTTCCCCCTTAGAACTGCTTTTGCTGCATCCCATAGGTTTTGGGTCGTTGTGTCTCCATTGTCATTTGTTTCTAGGTATTTTTTTATTTCCTCTTTGATTTCTTCAGTGATCACTTCATTATTAAGTAGTGTATTGTTTAGCCTCCATGTGTTTGTATTTTTTACAGATCTTTTCCTGTAATTGATATCTAGTCTCATGGCGTTGTGGTCGGAAAAGATACTTGATACAATTTCAGTTTTCCTAAATTTACCAAGGCTTGATTTGTGACCCAAGATATGATCTATCCTGGAGAATGTTCCATGAGCACTTGAGAAAAATGTGTATTCTGTTGTTTTTGGATGGAGTGTCCTATAAATATCAATTAAGTCCATCTTGTTTAATGTATCATTTAAAGCTTGTGTTTCCTTATTTATTTTCATTTTGGATGATCTGTCCATGGGTGAAAGTGGGGTGTTAAAGTCCCCTACTATGAATGTGTTACTGTTGATCTCCCCTTTTATGGTTGTTAGTATTTGCCCTATGTATTTAGGTGCTCCTATGTTGGGTGCATAAATATTTACAATTGTTATATCTTCTTCTTGGATCGATCCCTTGATCATTATGTAGTGTCCTTCTTTGTCCCTTTTAATAGTCCTTATTTTAAAGTCTATTTTGTCTGATATGAGAATTGCTACTCCAGCTTTCTTTTGGTTTCCATTTGCATGGAATATCTTTTTCCATCCCCTTACTTTCAGTCTGTATGTGTCTCTAGTTCTGAAGTGGGTCTCTTGTAGACAGCATATATAAGGGTCTTGTTTTTGTATCCATTCAGCCAATCTGTGTCTTTTGGTGGGAGCATTTAGTCCATTTACATTTAAGGTAATTATCGATATGTATGTTCCTATTTCCATTTTATATATTGTTTTGGGTTCGCTACTATAGGTCATTTCCTTCTCTTGTGTTTCGTGTCTAGAGAAGTTCCTTTAGCATTTGTTGTAAAGCTGGTTTGGTGGTGCTGAACTCTCTCAGCTTTTGCTTGTCTGTAAAGGTTTTAATTTCTCCATCAAATGTGAATGAGATCCTTGCTGGGTAGAGTAGTCTTGGTTTCAGGCTATTCTCCTTCATCACTTTCAGTATGTCCTGCCACTCCCTTCTGGCTTGTAGGGTTTCTGCTGAGAGATCAGCTGTTAACCTTATGGGGATTCCCTTGTGTGTTATTTGTTGTTTTTCCCTTGCTGCTTTTAATATGCTTTCTTTGTATTTAATTTTTGACAGTTTGATTAATATGTGTCTTGGCCTGTTTCTCCTTGTATTTATCCTGTATGGGACCCTCTGTGCTTCCTGGACTTGATTAACTATTTCCTTTCCCATATTAGGGAAGTTTTCAACTATAATCTCTTCAAATATTTTCTCAGTCCCTTTCTTTCTTTCTTTCTTCTTCTGGAACCCCTATAATTCGAATGTTGGTGCGTTTCATGTTGTCCCAGAGGTCTCTGAGACTGTCCTCAGTTCTTTTCATTCTTTTTTCTTTATTCTGCTCTGCAGTAGTTATTTCCACTACTTTATCTTCCAGGTCACTTATCCGTTCTTCTGCCTCAGTTATTCTGCTATTGATCCTATCTAGAGTGATTTTAATTTCATTTATTGCATTGTTCATCGTTGCTTGTTTCATCTTTAGTTCTTGTAGGTCCTTGTTAACTGTTTCTTGCATTTTGTCCATTCTACTTCCAAGATTTCGGATCATCCTTACTATCATTATTCTGAATTCTTTTTCAGGTAGATTGCCTATTTCCTCTTCATTTGTTAGGTCTGGTGGGTTTTTATCTTGCTCCTTCATCTGCTGTGTGTTTTTCTGTCTTCTCATTTTGCTTATCTTACTGTGTTTGGGGTCTCCTTTTTGCAGGCTGCACTTTCGTAGTTCCCGTTGTTTTTGATGTCTGTCTCCAGTGGCTAAGGTTGTTTCAGCGGGTTGTGTAGGCTTCCTGGTGGAGGGGACTAGTGCCTGTGTTGTGCTGGATGAGGCTGGATCTTGTCTCTCTAGTGGGCAGGTTCACGTCTGGTGGTGTGTTTTGGGGTGTCTGTGGCCTTATTATGATTTTAGGCAGCCTCTCTGCTAATGGGTGGGGTTGTGTTCCTGTTTTGCTAGTTGTTTGGCATAGGTTGTCCAGCACTGTGGCTTGCTGGTCGTTGAGTGAAGCTGGGTGCTGGTGTTAAGATGGAGGTCTCTGGGAGATTTCCGCTGTTTAATATTATGTGGAGCTGGGAGGTCTCTTGTTGACCAGTGTCCTGAAGTTGGCTCTCCTACCTCAGAGGCAGAGCCCTGACTCCTGGCTGGAGCACCAAGAGCCTTTCATCCACACGGCTCAGAATAAAAGGGAGAAAAAGTAGAGAGAATTAGTAGAAGTATGAGGAAAGAAAGAAGGAAAGGAGGAAAGGAAGGAAGGAAGAAAGAAGCAAAGAAGGAAAGAAAGGAGGGAGGGGGGGGAGGGAGGGAGGAAGGAAGGAAGGAGGGAAAGAAGGAAAAAAAGACAGAAAGAAAGATGATACAGTAAAAATAAAATAAAGTATAATATAGTTATTGAATTAAAAAATATTTAGAAAAAAAAAGGGACGGATAGAACCTTAGGACAAATGTTGGAAGCAAAGCTATACAGAGAAAATCTTTCACCGAAGCATACACATACACCTTCACAAAAAGAGGTAAAGGGGGAAAAATCATAAATCCTGCTCCCTGATACCACCTCCTCAATTTGGGGTGATTCGTTGTCTAAAGGAGGGAGGGAAGGAAGGAAAGAAAGAAAGAACGAAGGTAAAGTATAATAAAGTTATTCCAATTAAACTTAATTATTAAGAAAAAGAATTTTTTAAAAAAAGTCATGGACGGATAGAGCCCTAGGACAAATGGTGGAAGCTAGAGTATACAGACTAGATGTCACACAGGAGCATACACGTACACCTTCACAAAAAGAGGAAAAGGGAAAAAAATCATAGATTTCGCTCCTAAATTCCCCCTCTTCAATTTGGGATCATTCCTTGTCTATTCAGGTATTCCACAGATGCAGGGTATATCAAGTTGATTGTGGAGCTTTAATCCGCTGCTTCTGTGGCTGCTGGGAGAGATTTCCCTTTCTCTTCTTTGTTTTCACAGCTCACAGGAGCTCAGCTTTGGATTTGGCCCTGCCTCTGCGTGTAGGTCGCTGGAGGGCGTCTGTTTTTTCGCTCAGACAGGACGGGGTTAAAGGAGCCGCTGATTCGGGGCCTCCGGCTCACTCAGGCCGGGGGTTGGGGGATGGGGGAAGGAGGGCACTGCGTGCGGGGCCGGCCTGCGGCGGCAGAGGCCGGCGTGACGTTGCACCAGCCTGAGGCCCGCCGTGCGCTGTCCCGGGGAAGTTGTCCCTGGATCCCGGGAACCTGGCAGTGGCGGGCTGCACAGGCTCCGCGGAAGCGGGGTGTGGAGAGTGACCTGTGCTCGCACACAGGCCCCTTGGTGGCGGCAGCAGCAGCCTTAGCGTCTCCCGCCCGTCTCTGGGGTCCGCGGTTTTAGCCGCGGCTCGCGCCCGTCTCTGGGGTTTGTGCTTTCAGCCGCGGTTCGCGCCCGTCTCGGGGGCTCGCGCCCTCAGCCGCGGCTCGCGCCCGTCTCTGGGGTTCGCGCTTTTAGCCGCGGCTCGCGCCCGTCTCTGGAGTTCCTTTAAGCAGCGCTCTTAAACCCCTCTCCTCGCGCACCAGGAGACAAAGAGGGAAGAAAAAGTCTCTTGCCTCTTCGGCCGGTGCAGGCTTTTCCCCGAACTCCCTCCCGGCTAGTCGTGGTGCACTAACCCCTTCAGGCTATGTTCAAGCCGCCAACCCCAGTCCTCTCCCTGAGCTCCGTCCAAAACCAAAACCCGAGCCTCAGCTCGCAGCCCCGCCCGCCCCGGCGGGTGAGCAGACAAGCCTCTCGGGTTGGTGAGTGCTGGTCGGCACCGATCGTCTGTGCAGGAATCTCCCCGCTTTGCCCTCCGCACCCGTCGCTGTGCACTACTCCGCGGTCCCGAAACTCCCCCCTCTGCCTCCCGCAGTCTCCGCCCGCGGAGGGGCTTCCTAGTGTGTGGAAACTTTTCCTCCTTCACAGCTCCCTCCCACTGGTGCAGGTGCCGTCCTTATTCTTTTGTCTCTGTTTTTTCTTTTGCCCTACCCAGTTACGTGGGGAGTTTCTTGCCTTTTGGGAGGTCTGAGGTCTTCTGCCAGCCTTCAGTAGGAGTTCTGTAGGAGTTGTTCCACGTGTGGATGTATTTCTGGTGTATCCGTGGGGAGGAAGGCGATCTCCGCGTCTTACTCTTCCGCCATCTTCAAGGTCCCCCCCTATTTTTACTTTTTTAAGGAACCTCCATACTGTTCTCTATAGTGGCTGTATTAATTTACATTTCCACCAACAGTGCAAGAGGGTTCCCTTTTCTCCACACCCTCTCCAGCATTTGTTGTTTGTAGATTTTCTGATGATGCCCATTCTAACTGGTGTGAGGTGATACCTCATTGTAGTTTTGATTTGCATTTCTCTAATAATTAGTGATGTTGAGCAGCTTTTCATGTGCTTCTTGGCCATCTGTATATCTTCTTTGGAGAAATGTCTATTTAGGTCTTCTGCCCATTTTTGGATTGGGTTGTTTGTTTCTTTAATATTGAGCTGCGTGAGCTGCTTGTAAATTTTGGAGATTAATCTTGTCAGTTGCTTCATTTGCAAATATTTTCTCCCATTCTGAGGGTTGTCTTTTTGTCTTGTTTATGGCTTCCTTTGCTGTGCAAAAGCTCTGAAGTTTCATTAGGTCCCATTTGTTTTTGTTTTTATTTCCATTACTCTAGGAAATGGATCAAAAAAGATCTTGCTGTGATTTATGTCAAAGAGTGTTCTTCCTATGTTTTCCTCTAAGAGTTTCATAGTGTCCAGTCTTACATTCAGGTCTCTAATCCATTCTGAGTTTATTTTTGTGTATGATGTTAGGGAGTGTTCTAATTCCATTCTTTTACATGTAGCTGTCCAGTTTTCCCACCACCACTTACTAAAGAGACTGTATTTTCCCCATTGTATATCTTTGCCTCCTTTGTCATAGATTATTTGACCATAGGTGTGTGGGTTTATCTCTGGTCTTTCTATCTTGTTCCATCGACCTCTGTTTCTGTTTTTGTGACAGTACCATATTGTCTTGATTACTGTAGCTTTGTAGTATAGTCTGAAGTCAGGGAGTCTGATTCCTCCAGCTCTGTTTTTTTCCCTCAAGACTGCTTTGGCTATTCAGGGTCTTTTGTGTCTCCATACAAATTTTAAGATTATTTGTTCTAGTTCTCTAAAAAATGCCATTGGTAATTTGATAGGGATTGCATTTAACCTGTAAATTTCTTTGGGTAGTATAATCATTTTCACAATATTGATTCTTTCAATCCAAGAACATGGTATATCTCTCCATCTTTTGGTATCATCTTTAATTTCTTTCATCAGTGTCTTATAGTTTTCTGCATACAGGTCTTTTGTCTCCCTAGGTAGGTTTATTCCTAGGTATTTTTTTCTTTTTGTCGCAATGGTAAATGGGAGTGTTTCCTTAATTTCTCTTTCAGATTTTTCATCATTAGTGTATAGGAATGCAAGAGATTTCTGTGCATTAATCTTGTATCCTGCTACTTTACCATACCAACTTCACTGATTAGCTCTAGTAGTTTTCTGGTGGCACTTTTAGGATTCTCTATGTGTAGTATCATGTCATCTGCAAACAGTGACAGTTTTACTTCTTTTCTGATTTGTATTCCTTTTATTCCTTTTTCTTCTCTGATTGACATGGCTAGGACTTCCAAAACTATGTTGAATAATAGTGGTGAGAGTGGACATCCTTGTCTTGTGCCTGATCTTAGAGGAAATGCTTTCAGTTTTTCACCACTGAGAATGATGTTTGCTGTTGGTTTCTCGTATGTGACCTTTACTATGTTGAGGTAGGTTCCCACTATGCCCACTTTCTGGAGAGATTTTACCATAAATGGGTGTTGAATTTTGTCAAAAGGTTCTTCTGCATCTATTGAGATGATCATATGGTTCTTATTCTTCAATTTGTTATTATGGTGTATTACATTAATAGATTTGCATATATTGAAGAATCCTTGCTTTTCTGGGATAAATCCCACTTGATCATGGTGTATGATCCTTTTAGTGTGTTGTCGGATTCTGTTTGCTAGTATTTTGTTGAGGACTTTTGTATCTATATTCATCAGTGATATTGGTCTGTAGCTTTCTTTTTTTGTAGTATCTTTGTCTGGTTTTGGTATCAAGGTGATGGTGGCCTCATAGAATGAGTTTGGGAGTGTTCTTTCCTCTGCAAGTTTTTGGAAAAGTTTGAGAAGGATGGGTGTTAGCTCTTCTCTAAATGTTTGACAGAATTCACCTGTGAAGCCATCTGGTCCTGGACTTTTGTTTGCTGGAAGAGTTTTAATCACAGTTTCAATTTCATTACTTGTGATTGGTCTGTTCATATTTTCTATTTCTTCCTGGTTCAGTCTTGGAAGGTTATACCTTTCTAAGAATTTGTCCATTTCTTCCAGGTTTTCCATTTTATTGGCATAGAGTTGTTTGTAGTAGTCTCTTAGGATACTTTGTACTTCTGTGGTGTCTGTTGTAACTTCTCCTTTTTCATTTCTAAGTTTATTGATTTGAGTACTCTCCCTCTTTTTCTTGATGAGTCTGGCTAATGGTTTATCAATTTTGTTTATCTTCTTCTGGCTAATGGTTTATCAATTTTGTTTATCTTCTCAAAGAACCAGCTTTTAGTTTTATTGACCTTTGCTATTGTTTCTTTGTTTCTATTTCATTTATTTCTGCTCTGATCTTTATGAGTTCTTTCCTTCTGCTAACTTTGGGTTTTGTTTGTTCTTCTTTCTCTAGTTCCTTTAGGTGTAAGGTTAGATTGTTTATTTGAGATTTTTCTTGTTTCTTGAGGTAGGCTTGTATAGCCATAAACTTCCCTCTTAGAACTGCTTTTGCTGCATCCCATAGGTTTTGGATCATCGTGTTTTCATTGTCAATTGTCTCTAGGTATTTTTTTATTTTCTCTTTGATTTCTTCAGTGATCTCTTGGTTATTTAGTAACATATTGTTTGGCCCCCATATGTTTGTGTTTTTTATGTTTTATTCCCTTTAATTCATTTCTAATCTCATAGTGTTGTGGTCAGAAAAGATGCTTGATGTGATTTCAATTTTCTTAAATTTACTGAGGCTTGATTTGTGACCCAAGATGTGATCTATCCTGGAGAATGTTCCATGCACACTTGAGAAAAACGTGTAATCTGCTGATTTTGGATGGCATGTCCTATAAATATCAATTAAATCTGATCTGTTGTGTCATTTAAAGCTTCTGTTTCCTTATTTATTTTCATTTTGGATGATCTGTCCATTGGTGTGAGGTGTTAAAGTCCCCCACTATTATTGTGTTCCTGTCAATTTCCTCTTTTATAGCTGTTAGCAGTTGCCTTACGTATTGAGGTGCTCCTGTTTTGGGTGCATATATATCTATAATTGTTATATCTTCTTCTTGGATTGATCCCTTGATCATTATGTAGTGTCTTTCCTTGTCCTTTGTAACATTCTTTATTTTAAAGTCTATTTTATCTGATATGAGTATTGCTACTTCAACTTTCTTTTGATTTCCATTTGCATGGAATATCTTTTTCCATCTCCTCACTTTCAGTCTATATGTGTCCCTAGGTCTGAAGTGGGTCTCTTGTAGACAGCATATATATGGGTCTTGTTTTTGTATCCATTCAGCAAGCCTGTGTCTCTTGGTTGGAGCATTTAATCCATTCACATTTAAGGTAATTATCGACATGTATGTTCCTATGACCATTTTCTTAATTGTTTTGGGTTTGTTTTTGGAGGCCTTTTCTTCTCTTGTGTTTCCCACTTAGAGAAGTTCATTTAGCATTTGTTGTAGAGATTGTTTGGTGGTGCTGAATTCTCTTAGCTTTTGCTTGTCTGTAAAGCTTTTGATTTCTCCATCGAATCTGAATGAGATCCTTGCCGGGTAGAGTAATCTTGGTTGTAGGTTCTTCCCTTTCATCACTTTAAGTATATCATGACACTCCCTTCTGGCTTGTAGAGTTTCTGCTGAGAAATCAGCTGTTAACCTTATGGGAGTCCCCTTGTATGCTATTTGTCATTTTTCCCTTGCTGCTTTCAATAATTTTTCTTTTTCTTTAATTTTTGGCAATTTGATTACTATGTGTCTTGGCATCTTTCTCCTTGGGTTTATCCTATTTGTGACTCGCTGCACTTCCTGGACATCGGTGGCTATTTCCTTTCCCATGTTAGGGAAGTTTCCTACTATAATCTCGTCAAGTGTTTTCTCTGGTCCTTTCTCTCTCTCTTCTCCTTCTGGGACCCCTATAATGGGAATGTTGTTGCATTTAATGTTGTCCCAGAGGTCTGTTAGGCTGTCTTCATTTCTTTTCATTCTTTTTTCTTTATTCTGTTCCGCAGCAGTGAATTCCACCATTCTGTCTTCCATCTCACTTATCCGTTCTTCTGCCTCAGTTATTCTGATATTGATTCCTTCTAGTGTAGTTTTCGTATTGTTCATCTCTGTTTGTTTGTTCTTTAATTCTTCTAGGTATTAGTTCTTTAATTCTTCTAGGTCTTTGTTAAACATTTCTTGCATCTTCTCAATCTTTGCCTCCATTCTTTTTCCGAGGTCCAGATCATCTTCACTAACATTATTCTGAATTCTTTTTCTGAACAGTTGCCTATCTCCACTTCATTTAGTTGTTTATCTGGGGTTTTATCTTGTTCCTTCATCTGGTACATAGCCCTCTGCCTTTTCATCTTGTCTATCTTTCTGTGAATGTGGTTTTTGTTCCACAGGCTGCAGGATTGTAGTTCTTCTTGCTTCTACTCTCTACCCTCTGGTGGATGAGGCTATCTAAGAGGCTTGTGTAAGTTTCCTGATGGGAGGGACCGGTGGTGGGTAGAGCTAACTGTTGCTCTGGTGGGCACAGCTCAGTAAAACTTTAATCCGCTTGACTGTAGATGGGTGGGGCTGGGTTTCCTCCCTGGTGGTTGTTTGGCCTGAGGCAACCCAACACTGGAGCCTACCTGGGCTCTTTGATGGGGCTAATGGTGGACTCTGGGAGGGCTCATGCCAAGGAGTACTTCCCAGAACTTCTGCTGCCAGTGTCCTTGTCCCCACGGTGAGCCAAAGCCACCCCCTGCCTCTGCAAGAGACCCTCCAACACTAGCAGGTAGGTCTGGTTCAGTCTCCCCTGGGGTCACTGATCCTTCCCCTGGGTCCCGATGTGCACACTTCTTTGTGTGTGCCCTCCAATAGTGGAGTCTCTGTTTCCCCCAATCCCGTCAAAGTCTTGCAATCAAGTCCCACTAGGCATCAAAATATGATTCTCTAGGAATTCCTCCTCCTGTTGCCGGACCCCCAGGTTGGGAAGCCTGATGTGGGGCTCAGAACCTTCACTCCAGTCGGTGGGCTTCTGTGCTGTAAGTGTCCTCCAGTCTGTGAGTCACCCACCCAGCAGTTATGGGATTTGATTTTATTGTGATTGCACCCCTCCTACCATCTCATTGTGGCTTCTCCTTTGTCTTTGGATGTGGAGTATCTTTTTTGGTGAGTTCCAGTGTCTTCCTGTCGATGCCTGTCCAGCAGCTAGTTGTGATTCTGGTGTTCTTGCAAGAGGGAGTGAGAGCACATCCTTCTACTCTGCCATCTTGGTTCCTCCCTTCACAGATTCTTCCCTTACAGTGTTTCTAGTGACCTTCTTGAAGCCATTAACGAAGTCTTACAAAAAAGAAACAAACAGGCTGAATGTGGCCCACTGTAAACTTAGAGGGGAAAACATCGCTTCATTAAGAAGGACCATTTCTATAATCCAAAATGATGGACTTTTGTACGTTAGAAAAGTTGAATTGTCTACCTTAGCAAATATTAATGCTGGTACGGATTGGAAGGTAGACGATTTGGAAGAATATAAGTTTGAGGTACCAGAAAAACAGGAGATTCAGTCAAGTCTTATTAAGTATTCTCTTCCTGAAAAAGGATACAATATATTGATGTCCACCAACCCATGGCTATTGCTTCTAATCTCTTCCAGGGACAGGCCAAAATAGATTGAGGCCATTAAACTAAGATTCTAGGAAAGAGACTTGTTCCTAGGAGACCAAAGTCCCAAACTCAAAAGCCATGACTACATTAAAATCTCCTGGTATGGTAATGCACAGTGAAAATTACAAATACATATGGACTGAGCTTGACCATAAAGAGCTATGACTTAAATATTTTTTTTTGAAGTTTTGAATTTTATTTTGTTTTTTTATACAGTAGGTTCTTATTAGTTATCCATTTTACACATATTAGTGTATATATGTCAATCCCAATCTCCCAATTCATCACACCACCACCACCACCACCCGCCACTTTCCCCCCCTGGTGTCCATACGTTTGTTCTCTACATCTGTGTCTCTATTTCTGCCCTGCAAATCAGTTCATCTGTACCATTTGTCTTGGTTCCACATATATGCGTTAATATACGATATTTGTTTTTCTCTTTCTGACTTACTTCACTTGTATGACAGTCTCTAGATCCATCCACGTATGACTTAAATCTTAAATCCCTTTGACACACACCTACAGGGAGTGAGCTACTAAAGCTGTGTAACTCCAGAAAGGGCATCATAATATCCAATGTCTGTCTCATTTGAAAGACAATGGAGAAGAGTGATCCTAGGTGGCAGGACATGGGGTGATAGAGCAGGACTGACAAGTGAGTTTATTCTGGAAAGCAGAATTAGATGCGGCCATATGTAACACAAAAAGTCACTACACCACCAGGTCAGAAAACCCTCACTATTTCCAGCCACCAGATTATGGTTTACACTATGTTCCAGTGAGCAACTATACACTGCCCTTTTCCAAATAGAATTTTCATTGTGCTTATCCTGTTCTTTCTCCATGACTTTAAATATGTTGAAAGCAAATAATAACAGTGTATTAGACTTAATACAATGAAAAGCTACATCTAGGTGTGATGGGAGGAAAAGCAACTCAACCAGAGACTTGGAATCAAAACAGTGAAGATCCTGAGCTGTCCCATTTGAGGGAAGAATAAATGTATTTCATGCTGATGTGAGCATTTTAAGGGTGCATATTTATTTCAGAAGCAGCTAAGTTCGGATATTGAGTGGTTAAAGGGGAAGACTATATTCAACAGTTGGTTAAGTCCTCAACATCCATTCCAAACTTTCCATATAATAGCAATAGAGTTTGAATACTGACTGCTGTTTTATGAATAGTTCCTGAATTGCTGAACCAATGAGGATAATCTCTTCTCCCTTGCTGGTGATTAGTTCAAAACCCAGGGTCAAGCCAATCAGTAAATTCCTCTTACATTAATGATTCATACAGGGATAAGGATGCAACCTAAATTGTCTCCATCAAAATGAACATAAGGATTTGTTAAATTGTTTCCATCAAAGTGAAGAAGGACGTATGTTAAATTTTTGGTGGAAACTTGAATAGGAAGTCAATGAGATGAAACTAACACAGATGATAAAGTAGAAATAGGGAAAGAAAGCACATCAGTACTGATATCCTTGTTGAGCCCCAGAGTAATTAATCCTGGAGTTTGTGCTTCCTCTGGGTTTCCAGCTACACAAGATTTAAAACGTCATTTTTTAAGTCAGATTTTTCTCTTACTTGCAGTCAAAACACCCTGGCTAATATGCTATCTCTATACTAATGACAACCTGTATCAGTTAGGAATTGCAGTCAGCTGCAAGGAACAGAAGCCTGAATGACAGTGGCTTAAACACATTAGAGGATTGGCTTTTCTCATGAAATATGACATCTGGAGATGGACAGTCCTGGCTGATACAGGATGACTATATTCCAGGCTTCTTCTATCATTTTGTTCAGCCTTCTTTAACATGTACTTGTCACCTTATTTTCAGAAATTAGCTGCATCAGTATTTCAATCAGGAAGGACGAAAAGAAAAGGCAAGCAACAAAAGATCAATGCTACCCTTTTAAATAGTTTTTCCCAAAGTATTTCAAAATTGCTATATACATTTTATTGGCCATAACTGTGTCATATGACCATCCTATGTACAAGGGAAGCTGAGGAATAGCATTTCTATACCTGGACCTACTTCCACTACCAAAACAAATGAGAATCATATTCGTAAAGTTGAAGGGAAGATTGGCATTAGGTAGGCAAACTAGCCACCTCTGTTACGTTCTCAAATTTACGTCTCTAGCCCATACCTCCTCTCTGATCTCTTTTTTTTTTTTAATTAGAGTTATTTGAAGGTTGTGGGTTTTATTTTTTATTTATTTATTTATTTTTGCTGTGTTGGGTCTTCGTTTCTGTGCAAGGGCTTTCTCTAGTTGTGACAAGCAGGGGCCACTCTTCATCGCAGTGTGCGGGCCTCTCTTGTTGCAGAGCACAGGCTCCAGACGCGCAGGCTCAGTAGTTGTGGCTCACGGTCCTAGTTGCTCCGTGGCATGCGGGATCCTCCCAGACCAGGGCTCGAACCCGTGTCCCCTGCATTAGCAGGCAGATTCTCAACCACTGCGCCACCAGGGAAGCCCCTCTCTCATCTCTTGACTCACATATCAAACATGTTTTTTAAACTCTCCACACTTGTAGATTATAGACACCTCAAACTAAATATGTATAAAACAAAGCTATGATCTTACATGCAATCTGTATCTCCATGATGGTTAACTTTGTGTGTCAACTAGACTGGGCAATAGGATATCCAGATATTTGGTCAAACATTATTCTGGATGTGTCTGTGAGAGTATTTTTGGATGAGATTAACATTTGAATTGGTAGACTGATAAAGCAGATTGCCCTCCCTAGTGTGAGTAGGCCTTGTCCAATCAATTGAAGATCTGAATAGAACAAAAAGTCTGAGTAAGAAGGAACTCCTCCTGCCTGATGCTTGAGCTGGGACATCAGTCTTCTCCTTCCCTCAGACTGGAACTTACACTATCAGCTCTTCTGGTCCTCAGGCCTCAGACTTGGGTGGAACTTACACCACTCATGGCTCTCCTGAGTCTCCAGCTTTCTGACTGGAGAACTTGGCACTTCCCAGCCTCCATAGTTGAATGAGTCTTACAAAATATCTGTCTGTCTGAGTCTCTCTGTCTAGATAGATAGATAGATAGATAGATATAGATAAATAGATAGATTTATATAGAAAGACATAGATACATAGCTCTCTGTTTCTCTGAAGAACTCGTCTCATATTATCCCCATCTCAGTGAATGGTACCACCACTTAGTCACTGAACGACCCTACCAATTACAAAAGTGTACCTACATACCTGCACAACCTTCAACATGATTTTTCATTCAACTGTTACTCACCCTTTCCCATGTATTGAATTCATGACCACATTGATTCAGTACTTCCTTCCAGGGTATTTCAAATCAGTCAACTTCTCTCCATCTCTAATGCCACCACTTTAGTCAAGTCACTGGACTCCCAAAATTCTAACTGGTTGCCTTGCTTTCACTTAGTCCTTTCTGATACAATTTGCAGGTAGCTTTGAATGATAGTTTGAAACCAGAAATCAGATATCACTCTCCTGTTCAAAACCCTCCAACGGCTTACCATTAAACTTCATCTTACCATGGTCAACAGGGTCTCATGTAGTGGTTCACCTCTATCTCTCCAACTTCATCACACTCCCTCCTTGCTCCCTTTCAGCCACATTGTCCTCCTCTCTGCTTTTCAGATATACCAGTTTTGCTCTATGTGGAATGATCTACCTCCAGCTTTTCATATGGCTAGTTTATTCTCATCATTTAAATCTCCTCCAATTGGTTTTTCCCATTCTCTCCAGGCAGTCTTTCATCATTTAATCAAATAGCCCTTCATAACAGTTAATCATCTATAATCCCAATCTGTAATTATTTTTCTTTTACTGTGTCTTATCCCCTAACTAGTATATATGCTCCATCACAACAACAAACTAGTCTCTGGAGTTAGTTAATATTTCTAAGTCTAAGCACAATGCTATTTCTTAGCCAATACTCAAAGAATTTACTGAGTGGTTTCATTTATTCATTCAACAAATATCTGTTGAGGTCTTAGAAGAAAGTGGTCCAGGCACTGGGACTGCAATAGTAAGTGAAAGGGCCAGAGTCATTGCCTTCATGGAGTTTACCCTCTAGGGGGAAAAGACAGAGACTAAACAAATGTGTCAGAAGGAGAATTTTTTTATGAAAAGAGTCCACTGGTTATTTGTTCAGACTATTTTCTCTTTCTCAGGACTTAAACAAAGACTAGATGCCAAGAAAACACTGGGAAGTTTGGCACATTCTATTCCTTCCCAATAAGGCCTTAGAATTTGTGAATGCTGTCATAAATACTGGGAAATCAACCAAAGTATCAGTTACTCTGACATATATACAAGAGGTTAATACCTTCAAGGGACCCCTGGGAGGTGGGTGTAGGAGGATACCAAATAATTGTTGACTGAGATAATGATCAGATAGACAAATATGCCATAGTCAAACTCATTGTGAAGATTCACAATCTTAATTATTCCAAGGCCAAAAAGGTCAACAAGATGGAATGTGATGTACTGATTACAAATGTCAAAATGCTGAATCAACTGGAGGCTGAAGTTGTGTTGAGAAGAGAAAAAAAAGAATAAATGGGATACCAGATTATATTACTCCTTGTCAGCAAAGCTCATGATAGGCCTGACTGCCAGCTGTGGGAACACTATCAGGGAATGGTATGCCATCCCAAACCATCAGTCTTCCTCTTGCCAAGGCTCCTGTTAACACACAGCTGGGCATGTCTTGGCAAAGAGGTTGATGTGTTCTCTCAATTTATTAACAATTGCTTCGTTTTTTGTTGATATCAAGGACAAAATAATTCTAACATTTCTCATAGTTGATGAAATCAATTGCTAAATTCAGACTTTGGGGATTATTTTGCCAATAATTCTTGCCCAGATTCAAGATAACATCATTTCCAATGTGTCTGTTCACAAGCTTTAATGACGCCTGTGAGTCACACATTTCAGCCGGAGAGAGTTAACATGCTCTGAGAGGTTCAACTTTCTTCTGAGTGAGTAGAAGCCAAATGCAAATGGAGGAAAATCTAAGCAAATGTTACAAGTAAACAGCAACAATAAGGATAGTAATGTTTTAAAAGCTAACATTTATTAAGCCAGGCACTTTACTAAGCACTTCATTATGCATTATCCCAGTGAGTCCTCACATTAGTCTTGTGAAATAAGTACAATTATTTTCCCTATTTTACAAAAACAGGAAACAGGTAAGGAGGAGACAGACATCAGAAGTGTGCACCTATTGTTGTTTTGGAGGAGACAAGAAGACAAAATGGGAGGAAAAAAAGGAAACGGAGCAGGATAGCAGTGGATTGTCCACCTTTGGTTTTACTCAATTCACTGGACCAGTATAGAGTGCAAATTGATCATAAAGAGAAAAGCAGTCAGTTTCTTTAAGATATCACAGAAAGTGGCTTGCTGTGCCTAGTAACCACACTTCTTGTTAGTCCATCTCAATCAACATTTACAAGAGTAGAATATTTCATTATCACTGCAATGTTTCTCTTAACCTAACCATGAATACACTGAACCCCCATGAATACAAGCCAATCCCCAGAGAAGTTGTACATATCCCCCTGCGTCCTATGGGGCTCTCAGAGGCTGGGAATGCATCCTATCCATTTCTCAATCCCCAATAGTTTACATGAGCCTGACACATAGCAAGTAACTACTAAATGATTATTGAGAGAACAAGTTCACAATTCCATTAGCTCCCACAAATAAAAAAGATGGCATATTTAATAAGACTATAGACCCTACAGTTGGGGCAGAATGGCAAATAGATTTCAACTCAGAAGCCACCACCAAGAGAAAGGTGGTAGCTGCCTATCCTGCTGTGTTGAGTAGGATTCTCACTGCATAAGGCTTTAGTATAGAAAGGATCCTTTGACAAGTTCTTTTTTCTTATTCTTAATTAACTTAATTTTTTAGCTTTGAGGTATAATTGACAAATAAAATTGTAATATTTTACAATTTTAAAGCATACACTGTGGTGATTTGATATACATATATATTGTGAAAGGATTTCCCCCATCAAGTTAATTAACACATCCATCAAACTCACACTTTTTTTTTTTTTGGTGAGAAATATTTTTCTACTCCCTTAACAAATTTCAATTATACAATAAGTGTCATAAACTATAGTTACCATGTTATATATTATTATTACCATGTTATTATATTCTGACTCTATTTGTCTTATAACTGAAAGTTTGTACCCTTTTGCCAACCTCTTCCTATTTCCCCCAGCCACCGGCACCCAACCCCTGGATACCACATTTTTACTCTGTTTCTGTGAGTTTGAATTTTTTTTTTTAACGTTCCACATGAAAGTGATACTGTAGAGGATTTGTCTTTCTCTGTTTAGCTTATTTCACTTAGCATAATGAACTCCAGGTTTATCCATGTTTTGCAGATATCAGGATTTCCTTCTTCTTAAAGGCTGAATAATATTCCATCATGTATGTATCATATATATGATCACATTTTCTTTATCCGCTCATCTATCATTAGATATTTAAATTGTTTCCATACCTTGACCGTTGTGAATAATGCTGCAAGGAACATGGGAGTACTGATATCTCTTTGAGTTAATGGTTTTGTTTGCTTTGGATATATACCCAGAAGTGGGATTGCTGGATCATATGGTTTCTCATTTTTAACTTCTTGAGAAACCTCCATACTATTTTCCATAGTGGCTGTACCAGTTTACATTCCCAAGAACAGTGTAGAATACTGTCCTTTTCTCCACATCCTTGCTAGCATTTGTTATCTCTTGTCTTTTTTTATAATAGCCATTCTAATAGATGTAAGGTGATATCTCATTGTGGTTTTGATTTGCATTACCCCGATAATAAGTAGTGTTGAGCACCTTTTCATGCACCTGTTGGTCATTTGTATGTCTTTTTTAGAAAGATGTCTTTCCAGATCATTTTCCCAATTTTTAATTGGGTTATTTGTTTTGGTTTGGATTTTTGTTTGTTTTTGCTGAGGTATCTGAGTTTATTACATATTTTGGATATTAACCCCTTATTATATATATAGTTTTCAAATATTTTCTCCCACTCTATAAATTGCCTTTTCATTTTGGGCTCCTTTGCTGTGCAGAATCTTTTTAGTTTGATGCAGTTCCATTTACTTTTGGTTTTGCTGCCTTTGCTTCTGACCAAATCCTCAAAATTGCTGTCAAGAACAATGTCAATGAACTTACCTGCTGTTTTTTCCTAGGACTTTTACAGTTTCCAGTCTTAAATTCAAGTCTTTAATACATTTTGAGTTGAGGTTTGTATATATGATAAGATAGGGGTCCAGTTTTCCCAGCACCATTTATTGAAGAGACTATCCTTTTCCCCATTTTATATTCTTGAATCCTTTGGCAAAAATTAATCGACCATATATGCGTGAGTTTATTTCTGGACTCTCTATTCTGTTCCACTGACCTGTGTCTGTGTTTATGACAGTACCATACTGTTTTCATGACTATACCATTGTAATATAGTTTGAAATCAAGAAGTGTTATGCCTCAGGCTCCACACCAAGACTAAATCACCCCTGCATCCCTCAGCTGAGTCTTCTCCCCATTTGTTGCTGCCCCAGATCCGGTGCCACACTGTGACACAGAGTGAAAGGGGTTGTAGTATTGACTCAGTTCAGACTGGGGTGCATGCCAAAGCAGTTGTGGGAAGCCCAGTAGCTGCTAGAGAAAACCTCTCTCCACCCTCTCCATGCTGCCTCAGGGGCAAGCCAGTGGATGAAAGCTCCTCACGAGCAGAGTCTAGGGTTCCCACAGTCCTCCTGTTAGTCCCAGAGGCCCTCTGACAAAAGGGGCTTGCCTCCCCTGTGTGGGAGTCCAAGACTGGGGTGCCCAGTCTGTGGCTCTCACCACTCACCTTCCAGGGTGAGTCTCTACCCATGTATTCTCCTTTTTTCTCTTAGTCCCCTCCCAGGGGCACAGGTCCTGACTCAACTGCTTTTCTTCCCTTCCTACCCAATTATGTATGGAACTTTCTTACAGCCTTGGTTATACAGGAGTCCTTCTGCTAGTTTCCAATTAGTTTTCAGTGAGAATTTTCCACACGTAGATGTATTTTTTTTTTCCTGCGGTACGCAGGCCTCTCACTTTTGTGGCCTCTCCCATTGCAGAGCACAGGCTCCAGACACGCAGGCCCTGCGGCCATGGCTCACGGGCCCAGCCGCTCTGCGGCATGTGGGATCCTCCCGGACAGGGGCACGAACCCGTGTCCCCTGCATCAGCAGGCGGACTCTCAACCACAGCGCCACCAGGGAAGCCCCCACACATAGATGTATTTTTGATGTGTGCATGGGGGGAGGTGAGCTCCATGTCCTCTTACTCCACCATCTTGAGCAACCTCCTCTCCTTTTTCATTTCTAATTTTATTTGTCTCCTCTCTTTTTTTTATTACTTAGTCTAGCTAAAGATTTGTCAATTTTGTTTACTTTTCAAAAAACCAGCTCTTAGTTTTGTTGATCCTTTCTATTGTCTTTCTTGTCTCTATTTCATTTATTTCCACTCGATATTTGTTATTTCCTTCATTTTATTAACTTTAGGCTTAGTCTGTTACTTTTATAGTTCCTTGAGATATAAAGTTAGATCATATCTGATAACTTTCTTTTTTCTTAATGTAGATGTTCATCACTAAAATTTCCTCTAAGAACTGCTTTTGCTGAATCCCATAAGTTTGGGTAAAACAATTCATTTCTTAAATGGGCAAAATACTTCAACAGACAGTTCACTAAAGATAACAAATAGTTAGCAAAAAAAGTACATGAAAAGATGCTCAACATCATTAATTATTAGGAAAAGCAAATTAAAATCACAATGTGATACCACAATATACCTCTTAGAATATCTAAGATTTAAAGATTGACCATACCAAGTGTTGTGGAGAATATGGAGAAACTGAAATCCTCATACACTGAGTGTAAAATGGTAGAACCACTTTTGAAAACAGTTTGCCAATTTTCTTAAAATGTTAAACATATTTGACACCTAAAGCACAAGCAAACAAAGGGAAAAAATAGATAAATGGGACTCCATCAAAATAAAAAAAACTTTTGTTCTTCAAAAGGATACTATCAAGAAAGTAAAAAGACAACCCCAGGTTTGGAGAAAATGGTTAAAAATCATATACCTGATAAGGTTCTAGTTTCTAGAGTATATAAAGAACTCTTCCAATTCAAAAATGAAAAGAAAAATAAACCAATTTTAAGATGAGTAATGAATATGAATGGATATTTCTCCAAAGAAAATACACAAATGGCCACCTGAAAATGTGCTCAACATCATTACTTATTAGGGAAATACAAATCAAAACCATAATGAGATACCATTTCACACTCACTAGGATGACTATAATCAAAGAGACAGATATAACATGACTTGGTAAGGATACAGAGAAAGTGGAACACACACCCCCCCCATACATTGCTGGTCAGGATGTAAAATGGTGTAACTACTATAAAAAAGTTTGGCAGTTCCTCAAAAAGTTAAACATAGAGTTATCATATGGCTCAGTAATTCTACTGCTGGTTATAGTCTCCTGACAATTAAAATATATATATTCACACAAAGACTCGTATAACAATGCTCAGAGCAGCATTATTCATAATAGCTAAGAAGTGGAAATAACCCCAAGGCCCATCAACCAATGAACAGATAAACAAAATATGGTGTATCCTCACACTGAAATATAAGTCAGCCATAAAAGGAATGAGATCTGGTACATGCTACAATATGGATGAACTTTTAAAACATTATGCTAAGTGAAAGAACCCAGAAACAGAAGACCATGTATTTTATAATTATACTTACATAAACTGCACAGAATAGGCAAAACCACAGAGACAGAAAATAGACTAGTAGCTTCCAGGGGCTAGAGGCGGGGGCGGGGTGGGGGTGGGGAAATGGAAAGTGACTATTAATGGGTACAAGGGTTTTTTGAGGGGAGTTGATTAAAACACTATAGAATTAGATAGCGGTGATGGTTGCACAACCTTGTGAATATGCTAAAAATGACTGAATTATACACTTTTTAAAGATGTATTTTATGGTATATGAAATAAATCTCAACTAAAAATTACTCATATCCCTTACCTTATGGTCCAGCATTCTGCTCCTAAGTATTTCCTCAAAAGAAATGAAACATATGTCCACACAAACACATGTATACAAATATTCAAAGCAGCTTTATTTCCAGTAGTGAAAAGCTGGAAACAATCCAAATGTCTATCAACAGGAGAATGCTCATCATACTGTGGTATATGCATCCTGTGGAATGCTACTCAGCAAAAAAAAGTTACAAACAACATGGGTCAACCTCAAACTAAATATGCTGCATAGAAGAAGCCAAACAAAAAAAGAGTACATAGTGGGTGATTCCACTTGTATAAAATTCTAGGCAATGCCGACTAATGTATACTGACCAAAAGCAGATCAGGTGTTGCTTGTGAATGAGAGCAGGACTGCAAAGAACACAAAAAAAATTTTTGAAGAGGATCAGTGTGTTCGTTATCTTGATTATGGTGCGAGTTTCACAGGTATGTTGACATATCAAATCATCAAATTGTGTAGTATAATGCAAATGGTTTATTATATGCCTATTCTACCTCAAAAAGCTGTTTCTTAAAAATAAGAAAAATTGCCAAAAAATGTTTCCTACACTATGCTCTTTCTATTTCCCTTTGGCTTTGGAGGACATCAGACAAAAGACATGACCCTGTTCTAATGTGACTGGTGCCTGGTGACTCTCCAAGAAATACTGGTAGAAACACTAAAGGCACGGCACCTCAGTATCAAACTTTACCCCACAGAGCTATAAGAAGAGATTAATGGCATAGAGCAATAGTACCGATGCTAAACGAAATTGTTCCAAGAGATGCTCTGTCTGGGTAATTTGCTTTGTCCCCTGCTTGACGTCATTGTTTCTCATCATCTTCTCGGTTCCTAATTTACTCCAAACCCAGAAAAACATATGAATTTCAACTAAGTATAAGTTCCTTCATGAGATATGAGGAAAGTCAAAATTTAAGAGTCATAATATCAGGACTGTCTAACGTTATCACACTATATAGCTCCCTTGATTGCCACCTAATGTGTTAAAAGAAAATCAGGAGATCTACATCTCATACCAATTTGCAGTGCATTTCCAAAATGGCATATACTGTGTCACTCCGACACCTAAAAGAAGGAGTGAGAGGAATGTGCCACAGAGAAGGACCTGCACAGAGTTAGGTTTGCTGAGTCACGGGCTGTTGAACAGCAAGTGTTCTGGGTCCTGTCTGTACACACTACAGGGATTTGGGGTTAGCTTGGAGGCATTTTACAGTAACCAAGTACCTGCTTCTTTAAAGCCTGTTCATTACTGAACTTATGCTATACAGCATAATGAGCCTGAAAGTCAGTGCTGGAACCTGGAGGAGCACAGGAGCTATACAGAAATGTTGAAATTAGGATTCTTCAGAAGGAGCTGAAAAAGGATGGTAGCCCTCCCCCCCACTCGCTTCTTCAAAGGAAAGCTCATGAAAAGGTTACTTTCCTTGTGATTAAGAGTCTGCACAATTAAAATTTTTAAGTGGCTGATTGAGGGATAATGTAGCAGATTTTATTCAGCCTCAGATACCTCAAGGGAAATTCAGCTTTCCTTTATTACTTTTACTGCCCGCACACATTTTCCCTTAGAAATAAAAATTAAACCTTTGTACAACTGCTTCCAAATGCATTTTCTCTTTACTCTAATAATGGTTTTCAAGAAACATCTGTAGCAAATTAAAACGTTCCTTTTTTAAAAAATGCATAGAGTTATCAAGAAACTGATGAATATATGAATATAAGTGAGGATAAATAAATACCTGCTGCTAACCGTCCATCTTCTAAGTATCAAGGAGTGCGTACCCCTCTTTACTGTTTGTTTACCTTTTAGGTGAATACCATAGTCAAAAACATTCAAGAATATATAGCGGTATGGGAGTATGGAAATCTCAAAAATGTTTATTCTTTCTCTTTTTCACACTCTCACAGTTCCTTACAGTGATACAGATCATCAGAAATTAAGATTATTTGCTGATAACAATTTACAATAACCAGGACATGGAAGCAACAGATGAATGGATAAAGAAGATGTGATATATATACACAATGGAATACTACTCAGCCATAAAAAAGTATGAAATAATGCCATTTGCAGCAAGTGGATGGACCTAGAGATTATCATACTAAGTGAAGTAAGTCAAAAAGAGAAAGACAAATTCCATATAGTATCACTTATATGTGGAATCCAAAATATCACACAAATGAACTTGTCTATGAAACAGAAACAGGCTCACAGACATAGAAAATAAACTTATGGTTACCAAAGGGGAAAGAAGGTGAGGGAGGGATAAATTAGGAGTTTGGGATTAGCAGATACAAACTACTATAAATAAAATAAACAACAAGGTCCTAATATATAGCACAGGGAACTATATTCAATATACTGTAATAAACCATAATGGAAGAGAAAATGAAAAAGTGTGTGTGTGTGTGTGTGTGTGTGTGTATATATATATCTGAATCACTTTGCTGTACACCAGAAACTAACACAACATTGTAAATCAGCTAAAATTTTTTAAAGGTTATTCATTGATATTAACTTCCTATTTTTTGATGAGCTTAATTTATTTTTGTAGGCTTTGAAATGTAAAATAGGTAGAAATGAGAGAAGGACTGAAGGTCTGTTGGGGAGTGGCCAGACCTGCAATAACAGTGGCTAACATTTGTTGAATGCCTCCTACTCCCCAGGCATTGATACCTTTTAATATTGCATTCCTCCATGCAGTTTGCTTTTGCATTCTCACCATTTAACAGATAACAAAATTGGGGTTCAGCAAGATCAAGCTGCTTGTCCACAGCCCTACTATTAGTAAGTGACAGAGTCATGAACCAAAGCCAGGTCTTCATGAAAGCAACACGTGTTATTTTGTAAGAGAGAAAAATAAATAAATGATCAAATATTGCATTGAAGCATTGTACCACATTATCAATTTATATAGAAAATAAACTTGAATTGGACCTAGAGATTGTCATACTGAGTGAAGTCAGACAGAGAAAGACAAATATCATATGATATCGCTTATATGTGGAATCTAAAAAATGGTACAAATGAACTTATTTACAAAACAGAAATAAACTCACAGATGTAGAAAACAAACTTATGGTTACCAATGGGGAAAGGGGGGGAGGAATAAATTGGGAGATTGGGATTAACATAGACACACTACTATATACACAATAGATAACTAATAAGAACCTACTGTATAGCACAGGGAACCCTACTCAGTACTCTGTAATGACCTATATGGAAACAGAATCTAAAAAAGAGTGGATATAGGTATATGTATAACTGATTCACTTTGCTGTGCAGCATAAACTAACACAACATTGTAAATCAACTATATTCCAATTAAAAAAAGTTTTTTTAAGAAAAGAAACTTGATTTATCTCAGTGAGACCAACTTTAAAGAACCGTATCTCTTTGAGGAATAGTTTTATGCCCCAACTGCATCTATATTCTACCAATCTACTCAGTGATGGACTTTTTCTACATTGACAAATTGCTGATGAGGAGCCATTCTGTCCCTAGAAAACAAGATTGAGAATTGGATTTTATTTTTTTATTTATTTATTTTTGGCGGTACACGGGCCTCTCACTGATGTGGCCCCTCCCGCCACGGAGCACAGGCTCCGGACGCGCAGGCCCAGCGGCCATGGCTCACGGGCCCATCCGCTCCGCGGCATGTGGGTCCTACCCGGACCAGGGCATGAACCCGCGTCCCCTGCATCAGCAAGCGGATTCTCAACCACTGCACCACCAGGGAAGACCTGGATTTTATTTTTTAATTCTATCCAGTATTCCATTGTGGCTCTGAAAACAACTCCTGGAATAGTTTTGTTCAGATTTTGAACAAAAGTATATTGTAGGGGGGGACCTTGAAGATGGCGGAAGAGTAAGATGCGGAGATCGCCTTCCTCCCCACGGATACACCAGAAATACATCCACACGTGGAACAACTCCTACAGAACTCCTACTGAAGGCTGGCAGAAGACCTCAGACCTCCCAAAAGGCAAGAAACTCCCCACGTAACTGGGTAGGGCAAAAGAAAAAACAGAGACAAAAGAATAAGGACGGCACCTGCACCAGTGGGAGGGAGCTGTGAAGGAGGAAAAGTTTCCACACACTAGGAAGCCCCTCCGCGGGCGGAGACTGCGGGAGGCAGAGGGGGGAGTTTCGGGACCGCGGAGTAGTGCACAGCGACGGGTGCGGAGGGCAAAGTGGGGAGATTCCTGCACAGACGATCGGTGCCGACCAGCACTCACCAGCCCGAGTGGCTTGTCTGCTCACCCGCCGGGGCGGGCGGGGCTGCGAGCTGAGGCTCGGGTTTTGGTTTTGGACGGAGCTCAGGGAGAGGACTGGGGTTGGCGGCTTGAACATAGCCTGAAGGGGTTAGTGCACCACGACTAGCCGGGAGGGAGTTCGGGGAAAAGCCTGCACCGGCCGAAGAGGCAAGAGACTTTTTCTTCCCTCTTTGTTTCCTGGTGCGCGAGGAGAGGGGTTTAAGAGCGCTGCTTAAAGGAACTCCAGAGACGGGCGCGAGCCGCGGCTAAAAGCGCGAACCCCAGAGACAGGCGCGAGCCGCGGCTGAGGGCGCGAGCCCCCGAGACGGACGCGAGCCGTGGCTGAAAGCGCAAACCCCAGAGACGGGCGCGAGCCGCGGCTAAAACCGCGGACCCCAGAGACGGGCGGGAGACGCTAAGGCTGCTGCTGCCGCCACCAAGGGGCCTGTGTGAGAGCACAGGTCACTCTCCACACCCCTCTTCCGCGGAGCCTGTGCAGCCCGCCACTGCCAGGTTCCCGGGATCCAGGGACAACTTCCCCGGGACAACGCACGGCGGGCCTCAGGCTGGTGCAACGTCACGCCGGCCTCTGCCGCAACGTCACGCTGCCTCTGCCGCCGCAGGCCCGCCCCGCACGCAGTGCCCCTCCTTCCCCCATCCTCCAACCCCTGGCCTGAGTGAGCCGGAGGCCCCGAATCAGCGGCTCCTTTAACCCCGTCCTGTCTGAGCGAAAAAACAGACGCCCTCCAGCGACCTACACGCAGAGGCAGGGCCAAATCCAAAGCTGAGCTCCTGTGAGCTGTGAGAACAAAGAAGAGAAAGGGAAATCTCTCCCAGCAGCCACAGAAGCAGCGGATTAAAGCTCCACAATCAACTTGATATACCCTGCATCTGTGGAATACCTGAATAGACAAGGAATGATCCCAAATTGAAGAGGTGGAATTTAGGAGCGAGATCTATGATTTTTTTTCCCTTTTCCTCTTTTTGTGAATGTGTACGTGTATGCTTCTGTGTGAGATCCTGTCTGTATACTCTTGCTTCCACCATTTGTCCTAGGGCTCTATCCGTCCATGACTTTTTTTTAAAAATTCTTTTTCTTAATAATTAAGTTTAATTGTAATAACTTTATTATACTTTACCTTCGTTCTTTCTTTCTTTCCTTCCTTCCTTCCCTCCTTTAGACAACGAATCACCCCAAATTGAGGAGGTGGTCTCAGGGAGCAGGATTTATGATTTTTCCCCCTTTACCTCTTTTTGTGAAGGTGTATGTGTATGCTTCTGTGTAAGATTTTCTCTGTATAGCTTTGCTTCCAACATTTGTCCTAAGGTTCTATCCGTCCCTTTTTTTTTTTTTTCTAAATATTTTTTAATTCAATAACTATATTATACTTTATTTTATTTTTACTGTATCATCTTTCTTTCTGTCTTTTTTCCTTCTTTCCCTCCTTCCTTCCTTCCTCCCTCCCTCCCTCCCTCCTTTCTTTCCTTCTTTGCTTCTTTCTTCCTTCCTTCCTTTCCTCCTTTCCTTCTTTCTTTACTCATACTTCTACTAATTCTCCCTACTTTTTCTCCCTTTTATTCTGAGCTGTGTGGATGAAAGGCTCTTGGTGCTCCAGCCAGGAGTCAGGGCTCTGCCTCTGAGGTAGGAGAGCCAACTTCAGGACACTGGTCAACAAGAGACCTCCCAGCTCCACATAATATTAAACGGTGGAAATCTCCCAGAGACCTCCATCTTAACACCAGCACCCAGCTTCACTCAACGACCAGCAAGCCACAGTGCTGGACAACCTATGCCAAACAACTAGCAAAACAGGAACACAACCCCACCCATTAGCAGAGAGGCTGCCTAAAATCATAATAAGGCCACAGACACCCCAAAACACACCACCAGACGTGAACCTGCCCACTAGAGAGACAAGATCCAGCCTCATCCAGCACAACACAGGCACTAGTCCCCTCCACCAGGAAGCCTACACAACCCGCTGAAACAACCTTAGCCACTGGAGACAGACATCAAAAACAACGGGAACTACGAAAGTGCAGCCTGCAAAAAGGAGACCCCAAACACAGTAAGATAAGCAAAATGAGAAGACAGAAAAACACACAGCAGATGAAGGAGCAAGATAAAAACCCACCAGACCTAACAAATGAAGAGGAAATAGGCAATCTACCTGAAAAAGAATTCAGAATAATGATAGTAAGGATGATCCGAAATCTTGGAAGTAGAATGGACAAAATGCAAGAAACAGTTAACAAGGACCTACAAGAACTAAAGATGAAACAAGCAACGATGAACAATGCAATAAATGAAATTAAAATCACTCTAGATAGGATCAATAGCAGAATAACTGAGGCAGAAGAACGGATAAGTGACCTGGAAGATAAAGTAGTGGAAATAACTACTGCAGAGCAGAATAAAGAAAAAAGAATGAAAAGAACTGAGGACAGTCTCAGAGACCTCTGGGACAACATGAAACGCACCAACATTCGAATTATAGGGGTTCCAGAAGAAGAAGAAAGAAAGAAAGGGACTGAGAAAATATTTGAAGAGATTATAGTTGAAAACTTCCCTAATATGGGAAAGGAAATAGTTAATCAAGTCCAGGAAGCACAGAGGGTCCCATACAGGATAAATACAAGGAGAAACACGCCAAGACACATATTAATCAAACTGTCAAAAATTAAATACAAAGAAAGCATATTAAAAGCAGCAAGGGAAAAACAACAAATAACACACAAGGGAATCCCCATAAGGTTAACAGCTGATCTCTCAGCAGAAACCCTACAAGCCAGAAGGGAGTGGCAGGACATACTGAAAGTGATGAAGGAGAATAGCCTGAAACCAAGACTACTCTACCCAGCAAGGATCTCATTCACATTTGATGGAGAAATTAAAACCTTTACAGACAAGCAAAAGCTGAGAGAGTTCAGCACCACCAAACCAGCTTTACAACAAATGCTAAAGGAACTTCTCTAGACACGAAACACAAGAGAAGGAAATGACCTATAGTAGCGAACCCAAAACAATATATAAAATGGAAATAGGAACATACATATCGATAATTACCTTAAATGTAAATGGACTAAATGCTCCCACCAAAAGACACAGATTGGCTGAATGGATACAAAAACAAGACCCTTATATATGCTGTCTACAAGAGACCCACTTCAGAACTAGAGACACATACAGACTGAAAGTAAGGGGATGGAAAAAGATATTCCATGCAAATGGAAACCAAAAGAAAGCTGGAGTAGCAATTCTCATATCAGACAAAATAGACTTTAAAATAAGGACTATTAAAAGGGACAAAGAAGGACACTACATAATGATCAAGGGATCGATCCAAGAAGAAGATATAACAATTGTAAATATTTATGCACCCAACATAGGAGCACCTAAATACATAGGGCAAATACTAACAACCATAAAAGGGGAGATCAACAGTAACACATTCATAGTAGGGGACTTTAACACCCCACTTTCACCCATGGACAGATCATCCAAAATGAAAATAAATAAGGAAACACAAGCTTTAAATGATACATTAAACAAGATGGACTTAATTGATATTTATAGGACACTCCATCCAAAAACAACAGAATACACATTTTTCTCAAGTGCTCATGGAACATTCTCCAGGATAGATCATATCTTGGGTCACAAATCAAGCCTTGGTAAATTTAAGAAAACTGAAATTGTATCAAGTATCTTTTCCGACCACAACACCATGAGACTAGATATCAATTACAGGAAAAGATCTTTAAAAAATACAAACACATGGAGGCTAAACAATACACTACTTAATAATGAAGTGATCACTGAAGAAATCAAAGAGGAAATAAAAAAATACCTAGAAACAAATGACAATGGAGACACAACGACCCAAAACCTATGGGATGCAGCAAAAGCAGTTCTAAGGGGGAAGTTTATAGCAATACAAGCCCACCTTAAGAAGCAGGAAACATCTCGAATAAACAACCTAACCTTGCACCTCAAGCAATTAGAGAAAGAAGAACAAAAAAAACCCCAAAGCTAGCAGAAGGAAAGAAATCATAAAAATCAGATCAGAAATAAATGAAAAAGAAATGAAGGAAACAATAGCAAAGATCAATAAAACTAAAAGCTGGTTCTTTGAGAAGATAAACAAAATAGATAAACCACTAGCCAGACTCATCAAGAAAAAAAGGGAGAAGACTCAAATCAATAGAATTAGAAATGAAAAAGGAGAAGTAACCACTGACACTGCAGAAATAAAAAAAATCATGAGAGATTACTACAAGCAACTCTATGCCAATAAAATGGACAATCTGGAAGAAATGGACAAATTCTTAGAAATGCACAACCTGCCAAGACTGAATCAGGAAGAAATAGAAAATATGAACAGACCAATCACAAGCACTGAAATTGAAACTGTGATTAAAAACCTTCCAACAAACAAAAGCCCAGGACCAGATGGCTTCACAGGTGAATTCTATCAAACGTTTAGAGAAGAGCTAACACCTATCCTTCTCAAACTCTTCCAAAATATAGCAGAGGGAGGAACACTCCCAAATTCCTTCTACGAAGCCACCATCACCTTGATACCAAAACCAGACAAGGATGTCACAAAGAAAGAAAACTACAGGCCAATATCACTGATGAACATAGATGCAAAAATTCTCAACAAAATACTAGCAAACAGAATCCAACAGCACATTAAAAGGATCATACACCATGATCAAGTGGGGTTTATTCCAGGAATGCAAGGATTCTTCAATATACGCAAATCTATCAATGTGATAAACCATATTAACAAATTGAAGGAGAAAAACCATATGATCATCTCAATAGATGCAGAGAAAGCTTTCGACAAAATTCAACACCCATTTATGATAAAAACCCTCCAGAAAGTAGGCATAGAGGGAACTTTCCTAAACATAATAAAAGCCATATATGACAAGCCCACAGCAAACATCATCCTCAATGGTGAAAAACTGAAAGCATTTCCACTAAGATCAGGAACAAGACAAGGTTGCCCACTCTCACCACTCTTATTCAACATAGTTTTGGAAGTTTTAGCCACAGCAATCAGAGAAGAAAAGGAAATAAAAGGAATTCAAATCGGAAAAGAAGAAGTAAAGCTCTCATTGTTTGCAGATGACATGATACTATACATAGAGAATCCTAAAGATGCTACCAGAAAACTACTAGAGCTAATCAATGAATTTGGTAAAGTAGCAGGATACAAAATTAATGCACAGAAATCTCTGGCATTCCTATATACTAATGATGAAAAATCTGAAAGTGAAATCAAGAAAACACTCCCATTTACCATTGCAACAAAAAGAATAAAATATCTAGGAATAAACCTACCTAAGGATACGAAAGACCTGTATGCAGAAAATTATAAGACACTGATGAAAGAAATTAAAGATGATACAAATAGATGGAGAGATATACCATGTTCTTGGATGGGAAGAATCAACATTGTGAAAATGACTCTACTACCCAAAGCAATCTACAGATTCAATGCAATCCCTATCAAACTACCACTGGCATTTTTCACAGAACTAGAACAAAAAATTTCGCAATTTGTATGGAAACACAAAAGACCCCGAATAGCCAAAGCAATCTTGAGAACGAAAAAAGGAGCTGGAGGAATAAGGCTCCCTGACTTCAGACTATATTACAAAGCAACAGTAATCAAGACAGTATGGTACTGGCACAAAAACAGAAAGATAGATCAGTGGAACAGGATAGAAAGCCCAGAGATAAACCCACGCACATATGGACACCTTATCTTTGATAAAGGAGGCAGGAATGTACAGTGGAGAAAGGACAGCCTCTTCAATAAATGGTGCTGGGAAAACTGGACAGGTACATGTAAAAGTATGAGATTAGATCACTCCCTAACACCATACACAAAAATAAGCTCAAAATGGATTAAAGACCTAAATGTAAGGCCAGAAACTATCAAACTCTTAGAAGAAAACATAGGAAGAACACTCTATGACATAAATCACAGCAAGATCCTTTCTGACCCACCTCCTAGAGTAATGGAAATAAAAACAAAAATAAACAAATGGGACCTAATGAAACTTCAAAGCTTTTGCACAGCAAAGGAAACCATAACCAAGACCAAAAGACAACCCTCAGAATGGGAGAAAACATTTGCAAATGAAGCAACTGACAAAGGATTAATCTCCAAAATTTACAAGCAGCTCATGCAGCTCAATAACAAAAAAACAAACAACCCCATCCAAAAATGGGCAGAAGACCTAAATAGACATTTCTCCAAAGAAGATATACAGAATGCCAACAAACACATGAAAGAATGCTCAACATCATTAATCATTAGAGAAATGCAAATCAAAACTACAATGAGATATCATCTCACACCAGTCAGAATGGCCATCATCAAAAAATCTAGAAACAATAAATGCTGGAGAGGGTGTGGAGAAAAGGGGACACTCTTGCACTGCTGGTGGGAATGTGAATTGGTTCAGCCACTGTGGAGAACAGTATGGAGGTTCCTTAAAAAACTACAGCTAGAATTACCATATGACCCAGCAATCCCACTACTTGGCATATACCCTGAGAAAACCAAAATTCAAAAAGAGTCATGTACCAAAATGTTCATTGCAGCTCTATTTACAGTAGCCAGGACATGGAAACAACCTAAGCGCCCATCATCGGATGAATGGATAAAGAAGATGTGGCACATATACACAATGGAATATTACTCAGCCTTAAAAAGAAATGAAATTGAGCTATTTGTAATGAGATGGATAGACCTAGAGTCTGTCATACAGAGTGAAGTAAGTCAGAAAGAAAAAGACAAATACCGTATGCTAACACATATATATGGAATTTAAGGGAAAAAAATGTCATGAAGAACCTAGGGGTAAGATAGGAATAAAGACGCAGACCTACTGGAGAACGGACTTGAGGGTATGGGGAGGGGGAGGGGTGAGTTTTGATAGGGCGAGAGAGAGTCATGGACATATACACACTAACAAACGTAGTAAGGTAGATAGCTGGGGGGAAGCAGCCGCAAGGCACAGGGATATTAGCTCGGTGCTTTGTGACAGCCTGGAAGGGTGGGATGGGGAGAGTGGGAGGGAGGGAGACGCAAGAGGGAAGACATATGGGAACATATGTATATGTATAGCTGATTCACTTTGTTATAAAGCAGAAACTAACACACCATTGTAAAGCAATTATACCCCAATAAAGATGTTTAAAAAAAAAAAAAAGAAACCAGAAAAAGAAAAAAAAAAAAAAAAGTATATTGTAGATATAAGAAGACTTCAGCAGGAAAAATGCTACCACATTGTAGTTAATGACATAAAAATCTCTTCTATAAAATTCTAGAACTCCAAGTCATTATCCTTTTGGTTGAACTTTCTTATCCACCTATTCACATTTAATTTTATATCCTTACTCCACAATATGTTCATTTATTTATACATACCCACTGCACTTTTTCCCATTCGATGAAGAATATGGTTCTTTATTGTGACTTTTCTTCAAACTGTATTACTGAAGGATGTTTCAAGGTTAGTGACTTTAAGTTTGAAAAAACAACCTGCTCACTCCTAAAAAAAAAATTATACATGCATGCAAATACACTTATAAATTCCCCAATTTCTGGACCCATGTCCTGATATTATTATGAAGGAGAAGAAAGTTACAGGATTAGAAATTTAAAAGCAAAACTTAACATTAGCATGCAGGAATAATACCACTAATACTATGTCAACTATCGTCCTGACACTCTTCCAGGCGCTTTACAATCCAATAAGATAGTTCCTATTATCTTCCCTATTTTATTGACAAGGAAACAAAGATGAAATAATTCACACAAGACCATATATAGTAAATACAGAAACCATATCCAAACTTAATGCGTCTAGCTCCAGAGTACTAGGTGTTTTTGTTGTTTCTTTAATTTTCTTCCTTTCTCACCTACTAGTACAAATATAATCTAGAACTAGTGATGGCAGCCCATTTTTACAATAACGAACAACTTTGATGAAGTGGTCTGTGGTATTCCAAATTATCCACCTCCAGCTTAGCTTTCAATTACCAGCAGTTATCTACTAGAAGGGAATATCGATTTCAGACTTCCTCTCAAAAGTGTGAAAGATATTAAAGACAAAAAGATACAAAATCTATCTCCTTTATATCTTGGTCCACTCAGATTTCATCTTATTCTTTGGAAATCTTACAGGCCTACTGAACCCAAATATAAAAGGTGAAACAGAAAAACTGTGCTGTGAATTATTTGAAAACATTATTTCTAAGAAAGTATTACTTTAGGGGAAAAAAAAGAGCTTGTTCATTTCAGTCCATGTGTGTTTCTGTCCAAGGTAATGCACAGGTTGAGCATGTATTTGCTCTGGATAAGTAGATAAGTTGAATTCTTTCAGAGTTAAGTATTGCCCACAGACTGTCACTGAGATCTTTCTGATGTTCTGAGCAAAAACCAAATTGATCCTCTCTGCTCCAGAAAAGAAACTTTTTATCAGACTTGAGAACATGCCTGGTAATGCTGCCTTTAGCTATATATTTCCTGGGCCAATTTGTTCCCCAGAGAAGCTATGGCTTTGAAGTATTCCATTTGTAATGTTTTTGTTGTCTATAAGAATTTTGTTTTACTGAAGGTTTTCCAGTACGAAAGGTTTATTTCCAAAGAGGAATTAAATTTAAGTAAATTAAATAAATAAATTCTACCAGGGCTTCCCTGGTGGCGCAGTGGTTAAGAATACGCCTGCCAATGCAGGTCACACGGGTTCGAGCCCTGACCCGGGAAGATCCCACATGCCGCGGAGCAACTAAGCCCATGCGCCACAACTACTGAGCCTGCGCTCTAGAGCCCACGAGCCACAACTACTGAAGCCCGCGCGCCTAGAGCCCGTGCTCTACAACAAGAGAAGCCATGGCAATGAGAAGCCCATGCACCAAGAGTAGCTCCCGCTCTCCGCAACTAGAGAAAAAAACAAAAAAAAACCGTGCACAGCAACGAAGACCCAACACAGCCAAAAAAAAAATTCCACCATTACTCCAATAAAAGTTCTAAGAACTCACTATGTGCAAGGTATTACATTAGACACTATAAATAATAACAATATAGCAATAAGTCAAACACAACTTCAATTGAAGAATTCCAAAATTATATAATTCAAGATAAGTACAAAATTTATATTAAATATTCTAGCTGAAAGAAACTTTTAAAATTTAATTATCATAGGTAAAGAAATTAGTTTAACTAGAAAGGGAAAAAAAGACACTTGACATGACAGTGTGCTAGACATGAGGGTAATCACTGTATTGAAGTTATTTCATTTTTTCTTAACAGCAAATCCATGAACTAAGTTTTGTTATTTTCATCATACAGTTAGAAAGTTATATGAGTTCCCCCTGGTAGATGGCTGATCACAGTATTAAAGTAGAAGAAAGGTCTCCTGGTCCTTACACTGTGTGACTTTTACCATCCCACTGTATTTTGAAGAAATCTTTGGAACTGGTAAATGAGCTAATATATACCAGTGCTTTAGCATGATATCTGACAAGACTAAATGCTCCACAAATAAAAGCTGGTGATAGTGGCAACAGTAATAGCAGAAGCAGAAGTATATCAAGCCATCATCTGAACCCCCCATGGCCTAAAAGCCCCCACCAGGAAGAATGGATGAACCTCTCCACCTCATACCTATACTTCCTTTTCCACAGGTGCTAAAGGTCATAACTTCTCTGTGCTTATTATATGTGGGATTGCTCGTGACACTGCATTTGAACCCTCAGTAATTCCACTTAGCCACTGCTACTTGCCTCTTCTTCATTCATCCCTTTCTTCATTATCATGTTATTCGCATAAAACAATTTTCATTCTTTCCTTCTTTCCACTTCATCTCCTCCCAATCTACCTGATAACTTTTGCCATTAGTAACTGAGATATTCCTCCAGAGCTTATACAATGATAAATCGAGAGTTTCACAAGTACCTGGGGCTCAACAAAAGTAGAACTGTTCTGGGACTCGCCTCCAGCTAAATTATTTTAAAATTCAGCTCCTGAACACAGCCGGCTTGCCATCAGCAATCTGAATAAGTTTTAACAACACTGGGTCCACCTCAAGGTTATTCCTTCAGTATTATATGGAAATTACTATAGATGAAGGAAGTATGATACAAAGAAGTAAAATAATTTAGTTTATTTTTATGAAGTTTCCCTGATATCTTGGCTGATGGAAAAAGAAAACAATTTTCATAATGGCGTCTAGCTGTTGTACATGTGAAATCTCTTACAAATAAGCCCTCTTCCCCAGGACGCCACAGAACAGGGCTGTGCACCCGTACAGTAACGACTGATTTAAAGAAAGGAACTCACTCCTGCTTAAGCCTTTATATTCTCTCAAGGTTTGTAATCCACTCAGATAATATTACCTATTCAAAATGTAATCTGGACCTCTGATAACCATTAACTTTTACTAACTTTTACCTCTGAATATACAGGCAGGGGACTTAGATCTATGAAGTCAATATAAAAAGCAGTGTTCACACCATGGCAGTCCCTTGCAAACACTCATTTCATTGAAGGAAGCAATTTGTGTAAGATTCATATGGCTTAGATTTATTTACACAGATTGAGCCATTGAGTGTCATTTGATGTTCAAGCCTTGTTCTGAGGATGGCACATAATTCAGGAATGCTGAATCAGAAGAGCCATCCCAGGGGACTAATTCTCAAGAACCAGGATAACATGTATCTGCTTTGTCGATTTGCATTTAAGCAGAATTAGAGGTTACCTTACCATTCGCTCTAAGCACTAGTAATGAACATGCATTTCCCCCATGAACATGATAATAAATTCAGAAAAGGTCCAGTTCTGACATCCAAAGGGCAGCAACATTATATCACTGACAATATGCTATTAGCAGTCATTTTCACTTATTACTGTTCTTCAGGCTTACAGTGGGGTGACTTGTGTTTTGTTTATTACATCATCATAGTATTTTCCAGTTTGAGTCAGAAAGCTGCATTTTTTGTATAAGCCCTCTAATAGTTCACACAAAGTATAACAATAACTTCACATGGATTCCATGCATTAAAGGACTCAACATCACACTGGAGTATTGTCTTCCCAACCAATTACTGGACAATATAGCAACATTCTCAGAGCCTTAGAGAACAGAACTGAATCTGCATTCTTTTTCAAAGAGCTTCCTCTCAAGGGGTTACCCAAACATACCTCCTAGTCCCCTATATCAATCCTTTATCAATCACATGTCCCAACCTTACCCAGTGTACATCTGGGCAATTTTTTCAAATATTTCCTTGTCTCCACATTCCATTTCCACCTCCAAATCTCCAAGCCGTCCTCTTACGAAAAGAAGCAATAAAAATTTCCTAAACCACTGGGACTTCCCTGGCGGTCCAGTGGTTAAGACTCTGTGCTCCCAATGCAGGGGGCATGGGTTCAATTCCGGGTCGGGTAACTAAGGTCCCGCATGCTGGGTGGTGCGACCAGAAAAAACAAACAAACAAACAAAATTTCCTAAACCACTGCAGATGCCTGAGTACCTTCTTATTCAAATACTGTATAAAGAGCATTTTAAGAATTAAGCTTAAATGTTACAAGTCAATTAATAGCCAAAGAGAAATAACTTTCTCATCTTGTTTACTCCAAAGAATAATGAGGAAGAGCAAAGAAGGAAGGGAGGAAAAGAGGGAGAGAGAGAAAGAAGAAAAAAAGAGAGAGAAAGAGACTCTTGGTAGAAACTGGAGGTAAGCAAAGAGAAATGGCTTCAATCACTTGGGAAGAGGGAAGGCGATATTAATAAGGAAGAGCCACATATACCTCTGAGAGAGCTTTCACCTGGGACAGGCTGAATTCAAACACTTCAGTAGAGAAATTCTCCATCACAGAACAGATTATTTGTCTATTAAACTGGATGAAGATGGTTTAGCAGACATTTGTCACTTTTCAGAAGGCATGTTTATATTTGGGGAATTCCCCACATTGTAAGTCTCAGTGGGTGACAGGACTGAATTCCAAACAGATGCTAAAAATTCCAGAAACTCACCGCTGGGGCTTCTCCAGGGTATGGGCACATGTCCTGGGCCCCAGCCTTTCAAGCAGAAGGCAGTGTGCAAAGATGCAGGAGCTCTGGGGGACCTTCATGGGGGGAGGGGCTGAGGGAACAGTGGCAGTGGCACAAGCTGCAGGCCTAACTCAGAAGTGGCAGTGGCAGTTTTCCCCAGCAGAGCTGTTCTCTGACACCGTCTTAGGCACTCTGTTCTGGCTGCAGAGCCCCAAACTGGTTTTTAAGCCTCCTATTGATTCTGTGACCTACCCAATATTTCATTTTATTAAGTTCCTTTTCTGCCTAAATCAGTCGGAAAGATGAAGTATATAGTTCCATGTATGTGTATATATATATATATATATATATATATATATATATATATATATGTATGTATGAATGGGTTATCCAAATTGTAAATAACCTAAAAAAGAACAAATATTAACCCAAATTCGGGTTAAAAATAACCCAAATCCTTGGTTTTATAATGCATTACCTTAGAGAAACCAAATTACCACATATGACTCGACTGTCCCAGATTTCTGTCAAAATCCTGTAATCTCACAAGCAGATAGAGGGGAGCAGTAATCTTACTCAACCCCACTATTTTGCGGACGAGGAAACCAATATTTAGGAGGATGAAGGAACTCACCAAGGGGCAACCATTGAATAGAGCAGAGCGAGAACTAGAATGGTTTTCAGTTTTCAGTCCAACGCCTTTTCCGTCACATGATGACAGTGCCTTGATTGTCCGGGGTGTTATTTTTGTCACAGATTGCTTTTGGTTTTTATTTTGTCGTTTTGTTCTAAGACACATCATCCTAGGACTCTACTTCGTTATTTGAACTATCTGTATTTGGTGATGTGATAATTTATTAGTATTGAGGAAACAGACCACGATGAGGAATTCAGGAAAAGGTCAAGCATTCAAAGGCCTGAATGATGACATGGAGAGTGAATTCATGCTGTGACACTGCTTGGAGAAAATGTACTTAATTAAGGCTGCATCCTTCTGAGAGGTGCTACTTAGCTGGTACTGCTGCTCTGGATCTCAGAATGTTAATGGAACCCAGATCACAGATAGAGATCTGTAACAGTGAGGATATTTCTTCAACCTTGAACTGCGCGAAGAAAACAAACGTGTTTGTTGAAAAAAATTGAACTCATGGTACGGAATGAGAGCTATCTACATATACAATTAAACCTAAACACATAGCATAGCATAGTGCATAGCAAAGTTTTCTGCATCATGTTCAAGTGTCAACTTCTGACTTTTTTCATGCTTTGCAACGCTGTCTTTTGGATCAGTCTGAAATCCTTTTCTTCTTGAACTGTCTCAGTGTTGCTGATGTTTGTCTGTATGTGAATGCATTTTTGTCCCATGCTATCTTGGCTTCATGTTGCCCACATATATCAGTCATCATTTTTTGGTAAAATAAACAGTCCCTCTCTAAACCCACGAGGTGCTGAAATTCTTTGTAATATGCTGGTATTCCAACAGGATTCCTCAGGAGATTTGCTTCTGTCCAACACACTCTGAAAAAATCCTAACGCTAATACACTACCTGCCTTCACTAGAATAGCTTCACTAACCTGAGCATTCTGTGCTCTAACTACTCTATAACCTACATTTTTTTATTTTTTGTTTTCCAGATGATATAAAAATGGAAAGTTGGGGCTTCCCTGGTGGCTCAGTGGTTAAGAATCCGCCTGCCAATGTAGGGGACACAGGTTCGATATCTGGTCCGGGAAGATCCCACAAGCTGAAGAGCAACTAAGCTTGTGTGCCACAACTACTGAGCCTGCACTCTAGAGCCCGCAAGCCACAAATACTGAGCCCACGTGCCACAACTACTGAAGCCCACACGCCTAGATCTCGTGCTCCGCAACAAGAGAAGCCACCGCAATGAGAAGCCTGCGCACCACAAGGAAGAGTAGCTCCGGCTCACCACAACTAGAGAAAGCTCGCACGCAGCAACGAAGACCCAACACAGCCAAAAATTAAAAAAAAAAAAAAAGACTAAACAAATTTTCAAAAAGAAAAGTCTTTCACACTAATCATTCATTGATAACTAGCTACATTTCTTGTTAAGATCCAAGTTGAAATCAAATTCACCACCGTTCAGAAATGTAGACTTCATGAAAGTGCTCCCCTCAGATATGGGGATATATGTATATGCATAGCTGATTCACTTTGTTATAAAGCAGAAACTAAAACCCTATTGTAAAGCAATTCTACTCCAATAAAGATGTTAAAAAAATAAAAATTAAAAAAAAAAGAAAGTACTCCCCTCCCCACCATAGTGTGCATGGGTGTGTGTGTGTGTGTGTATGCGTACACACACACACACACACACACACACACACACACACACACACATACTCTCCAAATCAAGTGGCTTGCAAAGCCAAAACAGGGAGCCTATGTATGGATTGCCACATACTTTATCCTCACTCTCTAGAAACTCTATCCTTTCCCTAAGTAGAAGGTGTTTAGCCGTATCTCCCTAAGAAATCCAATTTTAATGACTCCTCTCCCAAAACAAAGCTGAACTGACAGCTCACTTCACTTTAAAATTACTACAAAGTATCTGTACTATAGAGGATCCACTGTATGGGCTATCCAAACTATAAATAATCTGAAAATGACACATCCTTGGTTTTATAATGCATTACCTTTCTGAAACCAAACTACAGCATTAATTATATTTGGCTTCAGCAAATATTAACATTTCTTGAGTGTAAGCTAGAATCGTGCTGTACTCCAGAGAAAGCCGAACTTAAAGTTTAAACCACTAACAATAACCTACAAAGCAGTTAATCCCCGCAGGGGAGGTCAGCTCTAAGCCAGCATGTGTCCCTTCCATCTTGACCTAGATGATCTTAGCTGGCCGTGCTGGTGGCATCATCCTTGATATACAGAGATGCATAAACTGCTTTTAATGATATATTTGGGGCTCTCAAATTAGAAAATCAGTTCTGGAAATGCTATGATTTTAACAGCTGCCACACTGACCTTCTTTGGGTAGTTCACTCTCCGTCTGCTTTAGACTGAAGTCTAAGGGTCCAAATGTTTAAAGTCAGGAAGATGGGAATGGGGGAGACAAAATCATGTTCACAGCATGATCCCTGAAAACATCAAAACACTGTCTGTTCTTGCCTTTTGTGAAGTCGGCCCTTCAGCTATTTGCTCAGGTTTCCCTACCAACTTGATGATGAATGAGGTTTTCCAAGGGCTTTTACACACAGCACTGTTATTTCACTGGGGCTCGGTGAGTACTTTAAACAGATGAAGACAAAGCAAGCCAGCCATGTAATTCAGCGCCTGATTGCTCTTCCACACATCAGTGGTGAAAGGCACAACTCTGCCTTGAGCAGTGCGCAGTGGCTGACTGATTGGATCCAGTAAAGGCTGATAAATTTTGGAATGCTCTTTCAACACAAGAAAAATAGCATCGAGATGGAATACTGTACTGCAGCGCTTCGTACCTTACAAGGGAACCCTGGAAATCAGTGCTTACCACCACTGGCCACAAAGAGGGAAAAAATAGAAGGTGTTTCCCCGACTATGCCAGGAATCCCCGACATCTGGAGGGTGAGAGCTGACCCACATACATTTTAACTTCAAATGATTTTTGAAGTGTTGATTGCAATTATGTATGTAAACAATGGGTTACTAATTTAGAAACAAATTCATTTGAATAGTGAGTATTCCCAAAAACAAAATTTTAAAAGATACAGTGAGGAAACAACAGGCAGAGCGTATTCTTTCCTTATATCACATTTCCTACAGCCTGGGGAAAGAAACATTTGCACATGCTTTATTCCAACAGCCTTCCCAGGACAGGATGAGAAAAGAGTAGCATTAAGATCCACATGGGCTGTGGCTTTAGAGTCCAGGTAACCACTCTGCCTCTACAAATAAGAAAGTCCAATCCTATTGGAGGGAGTTGATAACAGCAAGGGATGAAGAACAGGATCAAACCTTAGGATACAATTTCATGCACAGGGAAGGAAGGAAGGACTAGGTTGCAACCTCACCTCCATGACTCTGCTTAGTTGCAGACATGTTATCTCTCAGTGCTTCAAAAACTTCCCTTGAGGGTAATTTTTGCTTGTATACAGCTTTGAAAGCGCTGGTATAAAAGGCTTTAACTAATAGGTCCACGAGTAGAAGCCTTCCCTTGGACTCCAGGCCCAGTATCTTCCACACAGCTAAATAACAACTGCTCACAGTGAAATTACACATAATCAATAGTCTGTCCACTGATCCAAACACACTGGGGGCCCATTCCTGAAGATTTTATTGTCCATCTATTCCAGGTGGGCATATGGTGGAGCCTATTGACTCACACACAGCTGTTTTTCTCCTGTTGGTTGGTGATTATTTCCGAGAGTTTTATTAGGACAGATGTTTTAAGAGCATGCTGAGTACACAACTTTCCTCAACTGACACTTTTTAATTTATATAAACAGCAGATTGCTATGCTGCTGTCCTTTTGAGACTGTGAGGGAAGGGGTGGAATCGCCAAATAATGTCAGTTTCCTTCAACATTGTGAAACAGAGGCACTTTTTTTTTTTTTTTAATTTATTTTTGGCAGTGTTGGGTTTTTGTTGCTGCACGCGGGCTTTCTCTAGTTGCGGCGAGTGGGGGCTACTCTTCATTGCGATGCACAGGCTTCTCATTGCGGTGGCTTCTCTCATTATGAAGCACGGGCTCTAAGTGTGCGGGCTTCAGTAGTTGTAGCGCATGCGCTCAGTAGTTGTGGTTCACGGGCTCTAGATCGCAGGCTCAGTAGTTGTGGTGCACGGGCTTAGTTGCTCCGCAGCATGTGGAATCTTCCCGGACCAGGGCTCAAACCCATGTCCCCTGCATTGGCAGGTGGATTCTCAACCACTGCGCCACCAGGGAAGTCCCCAAGCAGAGGCACTTCTGTCCAACACCCTCCCCACAAGCCCTGCTGGCAGAGACTGTCTCAGTGTCCTCCCTCAGCCACTTGATCTTTCTCTGATCCTGTCTCCCATCAGACTGTTTGAATTTGGTTTTTCCACGTCGAGGCTTTTTCAGCTGGAGGAAAGCGAATACACCAGTGTCCTATATAGAAGGCAATTTTCTCTGCTGGGTTTGTACCTGGTCCAAACATTTGAATTTAGATAGCAGTTTATTTCCTGAGAGTCAACATGTACTTCTGCTTGAACCCATGGCAGAGTCAACCCCATACTGGTGCTAGAAAAAATCTGTTACTACAGAAAACAATATACTGCTACACATTCATCAAAAGAGACTGCCAACCTTGCCATTTCTGCATCAGCAGAATGCACATAGCCCTTAAATGGAAAAGTTTTCCCAGCTAAAGAACATGATTTCAGGTCTTTTAAGCATGTAACACAGATGGATTTGTGCCTTTAATAGGATGTTAAGTGATTCTCCAAAGTATCTTAGTAGGTAAGTAAAGATATTTTTCTGACTCTCACTGCCTATAAATTGCTTCTTTCAGGATTACCACAATCATTCAAGTGCCTTTAGAATTACTCTAAAATTAGAATATTTAGGGGAGCTACCTGGGGGCAGGGGGAGAAGGATTATCATTTTCAGTCCCTCTCTGCCCTTACAAACATAACCTTCCTCTTCACAGTACCTGAATTCAGTACAACTTTGCTCTCTCCACAACTTCATCTTCAATTCAGATCATTAGGAACTGATTCAAATAGCTTTTTTTTTTTTTTTTTTTTTTTGCAGTATACGAGCCTCTCACTGTTGTGGCCTCTCCCGTTGTGGAGCACAGGCTCCGGATGCGCAGGCTCAGCAGCTATGGCTCATGGGCCCAGCCGCTCTGCGGCATGTGGGATCTTTCCAGACCTGGGCACAAACCCGCATCCCCTGCATCAGCAGGCGGACCCTCAACCTCTGCGCCACCAGGGAAGCCCTCAAATAGCCATTTTATTATCCATCTCCCTTTCACAAAGAACCAATCAGGTCAGAGTCAACTGTTCAATCAGCATTTACCAAGTTCCAGTTATAATTTATATGCTCTGCTATGTGCTGGGAACATGGGTGTTAGTCAAGCATGGCCACTGGCCGGGAGGGAAGAAACACAAAGAAACTGATTGCTCAAGGACAACAGCCTTGTTCAAATGAGAGCACCAAAGACACTAGGGAAATATTAATTTTTTCTCCACAGAAATGAAATAACTCACTTTGAGTTAGAATTTCTGTAGAAGGGAAGCTCTCTTTTCCCCCTTCCATTCAATACTTGCATCTGACTGGGAAAGAAGGACTCGGACTGATGAAAATAAGTATTAATTACCAAAGCAGTGTAATAAGGTGTTAAATGGGACTTTTCCTGCAACTGTGGCATTTCAGCTAAATCATCAAAACTGAGGACAACAGATGATGAGAAACGCCTTTCTAAGGAGAAATATTAGGGCGTTCTTGTTAGAATTCCAGCCTATCAGTGACCATCTCCCACCTCCCATCCACATGACATAAAAGGCTAGAGACTAGGAGCTCATTAAAGGGAATTTACAGTAGCAGAGAAGGTGTGGCATAGCGCTCCCCTCTGCCCCCTGTAGGTGATCCACCTCCAAGCCAAGAGAGGAAGTTTCTCAAAAGAAACAATTAGAGGGCTTCCCTGGTGGTGCAGTGGTTGAGAGTCTGCCTGCCAATGCAGGAGACACGGGTTCGTGCCCCGGTCCGGGAAGATCCCACATGCCGCGGAGCGGCTGGGCCCGTGAGCCATGGCCGCTGAGCCAGCGCGTTCGGAACCTGTGCTCCGCAACGGGAGAGGCCACAACAGTGAGAGGCCCGCGTACCGCAAAAAAAAAAAAAAAAAAAAAAAAAGGAATCAACTAGGGATGTTGGTAGGAAGGGGAATGGCTTCTCACTAGCAGAGGGCTCCTTGATGAGTATATCAGAGGCCAGCCCTATGCCAGGGCTGAAGCGGAGTGCAAGAAAATTCTTGGTAGAAATTAACACAGATTCCTAGAATGGATGGGGTGGGGGAGATTCAGTAAGCAAACATTAGGAGCAGCTTCATGCCTGTAGAAGCATAAAGATAGCAGGTCATCTAAGGCAAATGACAATGACAGGAACAATAATCACATGGCAAGAAAGGAGCACAACATTTGCTTAAACTCAGTGATAATATGTTTGAAGTTTCTATGCCAAGCGATACCTTGGAGAGGAGCAAGGCATGAAATGCCTGAAAGGACCTCAGCTAAGGAAGCTGACTATAGGAAAATGCTCCCAGCCGGAAGGATCTATGGATACACAGCTGGGGGTTAGGGATATATGAGGAAGGGTCCCAATGTGCATTATCCCATTCAAAGGAAGAGTAGAGGGAGGGAGAGGGGAGAGGGAACCATAGTTTAAACCCTTGTTATAACAGTGGCATCAATGACCAGAGTGCAGGAGCACTGCTCATATCAGTCTATGTCCACTTTTCTGTAAATCCACCCTCCCCACATTACTCACCCTGGGGAGCTAGGAGCAGAGCCAATAGGGGAGGCTTGGAGAACAAGGAATATAAGGAAGGAGACCAAATTCCCTTCCCCTTCTGGGTTCTGCAGCGGTAGCTACAGCCTGAGCAGGAAAGGTAGTCAGAATCTTTAACTGGATGAAAATTTCAGATTTGACATTTAACTAGGTTAGTTTTTTAAAACGACTTTATAATTAGACTAATTTACAGCTAAAAAAGGCCAGAAACCTATAGACTCACCAAGATAGAGTCCAGAAAGAGTAAAACAAAAGAGCTTGCTTCAAACCAGTATGATAAGACCAAAAGAGGGTCTGAAGACCAAAAGATTGAACCAGTTTAGCACATGCAAAAAACCAATTACACTGGTCTCTCTGTGTCTACTGCAGATTGCACCCAGAACCCCCCACCTCCGTCGCATATACCAAAACCCACAAGTGCTCAAGTCCCTTATATAAAATAGCGTAGTATTTACATGTAACCTACACACATCTGCCCATATACTTTATTTTATTTTATTTTTACATCTTTATTGCAGTATAATTGCTTTACAATGGTGTGTTAGCTTCTGCTTCATAACAAAGTGAATCAGTTATACATATACACGTTCCCATACCTCTTCCCTCTTGCATCTCCCTCCCTCCCACCCTCCTATCCCACCCCTCTAGGTGGACACAAAGCACCAAGCTGATCTCCCTGTGCTATGCAGCTGCTTCCCACTAGCTATCTATTTTACGTTTGGTAGTGCATATATCTCTATGCCACTCTCTCGCTTTGTCACAGCTTACCCTTCCCCCTCCCCATATCCTCAAGTCCATTCCCTAGTAGGTCTGTGTCTTTATTCCTGTCTTACCCCTAGGTTCTTCATGACATTTTTTTTTCTTAAATTCCACATATATGTGTTAGCATACGGTATTTGTCTTTCTCTTTCTGACTTACTTCACTCTGTATGACAGACTCTAGGTCTATCCACCTCCTTACAAATAGCTCAATTTCGTTTCTTTTTATGGCTGAGTAAGATTCCATTGTATATATGTGCCGCATCTTCTTTATCCATTCATCCGATGATGGACACTTAGGTTGTTTCCATCTCCGGGCTATTGTAAATAGAGCTGCAATGAACATTTTGGTACATGACTCTTTTTGAATTATGGTTTTCTCAGGGTATATGCCCAGTAGTGGGATTGCTGGGTCATATGGTAGTTCTATTTGTAGTTTTTTAAGGAACATCCATACTGTTCTCCATAGTGGCTGTACCAATTCACATTCCCACAAGCAGTGCAAGAGGGTTCCCTTTTCTCCACACCCTCTCCAGCATTTATTGTTTCTAGATTTTTTGATGATGGCCATTCTGACTGGTGTGAGATGATATCTCATTGTAGTTTTGATTTGCATTTCTCTAATGATGTTGAGCATTCTTTTTTTTTTTTTTTTTTTTTTTTTTTTATGCGTTACGCGGGCCTCTCACTGTTGTGGCCTCTCCCGTTGCGGAGCACAGGCTCCGGACGCGCAGGCTCAGCGGCCATGGCTCACGGGCCCAGCCGCTCCACGGCATGTGGGATCTTCCCAGACCGGGGCACGAACCCGTGTCCCCTGCATCGGCAGGCGGACTCTCAACCACTGCGCCACCAGGGAAGCCCTTGAGCATTCTTTCATGTGTTTTTTGGCAGTCTGTATATCTTCTTTGGAGAAATGTCTATTTAGGTCTTCTGCCCATTTTTGGATTGGGTTATTTGTTTTATTGTCATTGACCTGCATGAGCTGCTTATAAATTTTGGAGATTAATCCTTTGTCAGTTGCTTCATTTGCAAATGTTTTCTCCCATTCTGAGGGTTGTCTTTTGGTCTTGTTTAATGGTTTCCTTTACTGTGCAAAAGCTTTAAAGTTTCATTAGGTCCCATTTGTTTATTTTTGTTTTTATTTCCATATCTCTAGGAGGTGGGTCAAAAAGGATCTTGCTGTGATTTATGCCATAGAGTGTTCTGCCTATGTTTTCCTCTAAGAGTCTGATAGTTTATGGCTTTACATTTAGGTCTTTAGTCCATTTTGAGCTTATTTTTGTGTACGGTGTTAGGGAGTGATCTAATCTCATACTTTTACATGTATCTGTCCAGTGTTCCCAGCACCACTTATTGAAGAAGCTGTCATCTCTCCACTGTGCATTCCTGCCTCCTTTATCAAAGATAAGGTGACCATATGTGCATGGGTTAATCTCTGGGCTTTCTATCCAGTTCCAGTACCTGTTTTTGTGCCAGTACCATACTGTCTTGATTCCTGTAACTTTGTAGTACAGTCTGAAGTCAGGGAGCCTGATTCCTCCAGCTCCGTTTTTCGTTCTCAAGATTGCTTTGGCTATTTGGGGTCTTTTGTGTTTCCATACAAATTGTGAAATTTTTTGTTCTACTTCTGTGAAAAATGCCAGTGGTAGTTTGATAGAGATTGCATTGAATCTGTAGATTGCTTTGGGTAGTAGAGTCATTTTCATAATGTTGATTCTTCCAATCCAAGAACATGGTATATCTCTCCATCTATTTGTATCATCTTTAATTTCTTTCATCAGTGTCTTATAATTTTCTGCACACACGTCTTTTGTTTCCTTAGGTAGGTTTATTCCTAGATATTTTATTCTTTTTGTTGCAATGGTAAATGGGAGTGTTTTCTTAATTTCACTTTCAGATTTTTCATTATTAGTGTATAGGAATGCCAGAGGTTTCTGTGCATTAATTTTGTATCCTGCTACTTTACCAGATTCATTCATTAGCTCTAGTAGTTTTCTGGTAGCATCTTTGGGATTCTCTATGTATAGTACCATGTCATCTGCAAACAGTGACAGCTTTACTTCTTCTTTTCTGATTTGGACTCCTTTTATTTCTTTTTCTTCTCTGATTGCTGTGGCTAAAACTTCCAAAACTATGTTGAATAATAGTGGTGAGAGTGGACAACCTTGTCTTGTTCCTGATCTTAGTGGAAATGGTTTCAGTTTTTCACCATTGAGGATGATGTTGGCTGTGGGTTTGTCATATAGGGCCATTATTATGTTGAGGAAAGTTCCCTCTATGCCTACTTTCTGCAGGGTTTTTATCATAAATGGGTGTTGAATTTTGTCAAAAGCTTTCTCTGCATCTATTGAGATGATCATATGGTTTTTCTCCTTCAATCTGTTAATATGGTGTATCATGTTGATTGATTTTCGTATATTGAAGAATCCTTGCATTCCTGGAATAAGCCCCACTTGATCATGATGTATGATCCGTTTAATGTGCTGTTGGATTCTGTTTTCTAGTATTTTGTTGAGGATTTTTGCATCTATGTTCATCAGTGATATTGGCCTGTAGTTTTCTTGCTTTGTGACATCTTTGTCTGGTTTTGGTATCAGGGTGATGGTGGCCTCGTAGAATGAGTTTGGAAGTGTTCCTCCCTCTGCTATATTTTGGAAGAGTTTGAGGATAGGTGTTAGCTCTTCTCTAAATGTTTGATAGAATTCGCCTGTGAAGCCATCTGGTCCTGGGCTTTTGTTCATTGGAAGATTTTTAACCACAGTCTCAATTTCAGTGCTTGTGATTGGTCTGTTCATATTTTCTATTTCTTCCTGATTCAGTCTTGGCAGGTTGTGCATTTCTAAGAATTTGTCCATTTCTTCCAGGCTGTCCATTTTATTGGCATAGAGCTGCTTGTAGTAATCTCTCATGATCTTTTGTATTTCTGCAGTGTCAGTTGTTACTTCTCCTTTTTCATTTCTCATTCTATTGATTTGAATCTTCTCCCATTTTTTCTTCATGAGTCTGGCTAATGGGTTATCAATTTTGTTTATCTTCTCAAAGAACCAGCTTTTCGTTTTATTGACCTTTGCTATCGTTTTCTTCATTGCTTTTTCATTTATTTCTGATCTGATTTTTATGATTTCTTTCCTTCTGCTAACTTTGGCGTTTTCTGTTCTTCTTTCTCTAATTGCTTTAGGTGCAAGTTTAGGTTGTTTATTTGAGATATTTCCTGTTTCTTAAGGTAGGATTGTATTGCTATAAACTTCCCTCTTAGAACTGCTTTTGCTGCACCCCATAGGTTTTGGGTCATCGTGTCTCCATTGTCATTTGTTTCTAGGTATTTTTTAATTTCCTCTTTGATTTCTTCAGTGATCATTTTGTTATTAAGTAGTGTATTTTTTAGCCTCCATGTGTTTGTATTTTTTACAGATCTTTTCCTGTAATCGATATCTAGTCTCATAGCGTTGTGGTCGGAAAAGATACTTGATACAATTTCAATTTTCATAAATTTACCAAGGCTTGATTTGTGACCCATGATATGATCTATCCTGGAGAATGTTCCATGAGCACTTGAGAAAAATGTGTATTCTGTTGTTTTTGGATGGAATGTACTATAAATATCAATTAACTCCATCTTGTTTAATGTATCATTTTTTTTTTTTTTTTTTTTTTTTTTGGTACGTGGGCCTCTCACTGCTGTGGCCTCTCCCGCTGCGGAGCACAGGCTCCGGACGCGCAGGCTCAGCGGCCCAGCCGCTCCGCGGCATGTGGGATCTTCCCGGACCGGGGCACGAACCCCTGTCCACTGCATTGGCAGGCGGACTCCCAACCACCGCGCCACCAGGGAAGCCCTAATGTATCATTTAAAGCTTGTGTTTCCTTATTTATTTTCATTTCGGATGATCTGTCCATTGGTGAAAGTGGGGTGTTAAAGTCCCCTACTATGAATGTGTTACTGTCAATTTCCCCTTTTATGGCTGTTAGTATTTGCCTTATGTATTGAGGTGCTCCTATGTTGGGTGCATAGATATTTACAATTGTTATATCTTCTTCTTGGATCGAGCCCTTGATCATTATGTAGTGTCCTTCTTTTTCTCTTCTAATAGTCTTTATTTTAAAGTCTATTTTGTCTGATATGAGAATTGCTACTCCATCTTTCTTTTGGTTTCATTTGCATGAAATATCTTTTTCCATCCCCTCACTTTCAGTCTGTATGTGTCTCTATGTCTGAAGTGGGTCTCTTGTAGACAGCATATATATATGGGTCTTGTTTTTGGATCCATTCAGCCAATCTGTGTCTTTTGTTGGGAGCATTTAGTCCATTTACATTTAAGGTAATTATCGATATGCATGTTCCTATGCCCATTTTCTTAATTGTTTTGGGTTTGTTATTGTAGGTCTTTTCCTTCTCTTGCCCATATACTATAAATCATCTCTGGATTACTTTTAATACCTAATACATTGTAAATGCTATATAAATATAGTTGCTGGGGTATAGCTAATTCAAGTTTTGCTTTTTGGAACTTGCTGGTTTCTTCTTTTCCAAATATTTTCCATCCACAGGTGTTTGAATCCAGATGCAGAACCCATAGATAAGGAGGGCCAACAATAAAGTAGTTGAGTCAGCATCTGTGCAATAGAATGCTATACAGAGGAAGTTGAAAACAATTCAAAACCTTTGTAGGTATTTGTATTGGTCAGCTTGGCCTGCCATAACAAAATACCATAGACTGGATGGCTTAAATAACAGAAATGTATTTCTCACCATTCTGGAGACTAGGAAGTCCAAGATCAATGTGCCAGCCAATTCAGTTACTAGTGAAGACTTCCTGACTTGCAAATGCCTACCTTCTTGCTGTGTGCTCACATGGTGTCTCTTCTTATATGGGCACTATTTCCATTGGATCAGGGATCCAAGCCTTATGACCTCAATGAACCTTAATTACATCTGTAAAGGCTCTATCTCCAAATACATTCACACTGTGGGCTGGGTCCTCAACATAGGGATTCTGGGAGGAAACAATTCAGTCCCAAAAAAAGAATTTGGGAAGATGTCTAATAAGGAAAACTAGAAGGCAATCTCTACCCACACACAAAATATCTTAAAGATAAGAAGTGGGGAGGAAAAAAGTATATAACTTTGTGCTTAAGGATTCTCTGAGGAAAGGAACCAAACTGTACCTAAATTATATGTAAGTATAAAAACATGTCGGGATGGGGAATTCATTAGAAAAGCAAATCACAGAGGCAAACAAGGAAAAGAAAAAGTGAGCTTGAGCCTATTGTGTTCATAAGAAACTATATAACTAGTTGAATGCATGTGGAATCTATGATGGATTTATGGTGGGAAACTGCTTTTAATATAAATGCAATGTTAAAAATCATGTCAAGTGGGATCTTAAACTTTAAAACTTTGAGTTTGAAAAATATAAAATAAAACTGACTGGAAGAAAGAGAAATTATAGAAAGTAAAAATCAAAATGTGCATTTTTTGCATTTATAAGAACCTGAGTTATAACCAAATATTTGAGAAAAATTTGTTGACTTGAATTTAAATATACTAGATAAATGTGTTGGTTATTTATTATAAACTGTGAAAGAGTCTGGGCTTCTTAAAAAAAAGAAAAATCACAGTAAGATATGATTTTAAAGTAAAAAAGTTCAAGATGGTAGACTCTGCATATGTCTTTGCCTCTTCTCCTTTGAAACTCATTAAAATGGCAGTTAAAAAAAGACATGAGGAAGTATATTCATAAAAGTGCTGAGAACATATGGGACATCAATGGACCAGATATTTTTGCAGATTTCTGGATGACAGAGTAGGGAATAAGATGGTACTATGTTTACACGAAAGCAGAGGGAGCCATCACTCAAACTACAATCAGAAGGGAGGGCTGAAGCAGGAAGTTCGTGGAATTTTCCAGAAAGAGCAAGCAAAAAGAGCAGGAGGACCGATTGCCAAAAATTTTAAATGCAATAAAATGGATAAAAAATAAAGTTGAGACAGCTTTCAGAATATAGAGTAGAAAGGAGAAAGAAGTTGAAAATATGAGCAAAAATATAAGAGGCATATAAAACCAATCCAGGTTGGCCAGCATCTGATTAATAGAAATCCAATAAAAGGAAAACAGAGGTATAAGGGAAAAGATTCCATTTTACCCTGATGAGTGGCCTGGGGGCATGTAATAGAATTCAGAAGAAAAGGAATCATAGCACACGACATGTCTCAGCAGTAAAAAATAACTTCATAGTTATAGTAATATAAAAGATTGATTATTTTTGGCCACAAAGGCAACAAACACAGGCAGAAAATGAAGAAAGTATGGTTGTAATTGCAGAGCAGAATGTAAGTGTAAATCAATCTTGACAATAGAAAAGCAAAAATTAAAATGAAGGAAGGTGGGAAAATACAAACATAAAGAAGAGGCAGAGGATAAGGGTAAAGGCACTAATATTTTCATTTTAGATCAAAATCAAGTCAATTGACTAAGGGAAAGGAACCAGAAAAAGAATTATTGATATATTTTCTAAAGTTATGAAAAGAACTAAAAGTAAAACTAAAAATAATGATGTAACTATCAAAGTTTAGGAGAAGGAGGTGGGGGGCAGGGGGAGTGAGCCAAAGCCTCATCTTTCACAGTAGTAAGTAGAAAGTGTCCAAGATCATTAAATCAAGAAATAGTGGATGACAAATTTTATCCAGGTAAATACCAGAAATATTTTTGTAATGATGAAAAGAGATGCTGGTGGAAATGAGCCTGGGAATGTGAGGGGTAGGGCAGGAGAGTTTCACTTCTCATCATGTGCTCTCTGTATTCCAGATTTCTTACCTTGGGCATGTATTACCTGGACACAAACAAATAAGAACAAATTCACCAAAAGGTAAGTATTAAGCAAATGCCAACTTCTCCATTTTCCAAATGCTGACTGAAGTCAAGGCTACAGCCAAGTGTGGAAAGCAGATTTTAATCTAGCAAGAAATGGACTGAAGAGTAAAACAGCCAATGTAAGTAACACATAAGAAACATACAGGAAATCAAACAAAAGAAAGATCTTGTACTTTTCTCTCTCGCACACATACATACACTCCACAGAATTTGCACATATGACTGCCCCTCTGCAGATACTGACTCACAACACAAAGTAATGACTACTTCTTCACAGATTCAAATAATAAATCCTTGGATGAAAAGAGATTCATTCTAGAAATAAACTGTATGTTCAAAGAAACATAATATGGAACAAATGGTAAACATCTTTTTATTGGCTTTCTCAAATTGAGTTATCAAAATAACCAAATCCCCAACAAGGATGCACCACTAGGACACTTGATTCAACCAAAGCTTGAGTTGGCAGACTTTTTCTTAAAGGGCCAGATAGTATATAATTTAGGCTTTGTGGATGATACTCAACTCTGCCATTGCAGCAAGAAAGCTAACAATGAAAATACACAAATGAATGGACATGGCTGTGTTCCAATAAAACTTATTTACAAAACAAGCTGTGGGCAGTATTTGGCCCATCGGCTGTAGTTTGCCCACTCCTGAACTAAGGATCAAGGACATTAAGACATTTTCCAAGTATTAAAAAGAGAGCACATACTCCAGAACTTAATCACTTGTGCTAATACTATAATATCAAATATTATCCTATCAATTGCTGCTATATGTAATTCCTGATGTTCAAATGCCTTTTGACTAAGATCTGGTCAAATAAGAGCTAAAATATACCCATTCTATTTCTCTTTCCTGTCCATCTTACAGACAATAATGAAATGAAAATAATGATAAAGTCAGCTGTCCCTGCTAAGGGCCCATTTTAGATAGCTAACATATTTGATCTCCTATTTCTCCATCAAAATGAAATCTCCAGTGGCTCAACTATATTTTCTTTTGTTGCATTTTGAAAATAATGTCAAGGAACAAACTCTCAACAGCCGTTGACACTGATACCAAGCTCTCAGAGAGGGCTCATAAAGCATTTTGAGTACTTCAAATAAGCAACATCGTATAAATATAAAGATTAGCACTTGGCAAGGACATTGATGGCTTGCCGGAAAATGTCACCTTAATCACTATCAAATCATATTTATTAAGCAACTTGGTGCTCCTGGGGCCTAACTGAACATTCTTCTAAGATTTTTTTTTTTAATGAATTGGCAGAAAAGCAAGATTCAAGAATCAAATCATGGGCTTCCCTGGTGGCACAGTGGTTGAGAGTCTGCCTGCCGATGCTGGGGACACGGGTTCGTGCCCCGGTCTGGGAGGATCCCGCATACCGCGGAGCGGCTGAGCCTGCGCGTCCGGAGCCTGTGCTCCGCAACAGTGGGAGGCCCGCGTACCGCGGAAAAAAAAAAAAAAAAAAAAAAGAATCAAATCAGCTTCCACATCAAAATCCTAATCATATTTGTGACGGCTGTGAGCAAAATAGGGCCCTAAATAAAACTGTAAATAGTATTGATGATATGGCCAAAAAGGATGAAAAATCACAAGTGACAAGGAAAAGCATTTGACATATGATCAAAAAAAAGAATAATAACAAAGGATATCTTCCAACCACACAAAGAAATCCTTAGGATTGACCTGGGCAGTTCTTATTGGATATGGCATGATTATAATTCCAACACCCGAGTGCAAAGGGGAAAAAAAACCCATACCTTACAAACCACAGTATATCCAAGATTGAAGGAGATTGACAATAATAACCCCTGGCATGTGTACCAAGAATTTAGTTCTAACAAAAATGAATGCTGTACAACAATAAAAAACAGTTCTGGGGACAGGGTGTTTTGTTTTGCTTTGCTTTTTCAGCTTTATATAGAAAAAGAAGCTCATGCACCTACCCACTAAATTCACAGCTGGGTACACACTAGCATGCAGACCAGCATAGATAAGGAAGCTGCTTGAAATTCACTAAGGAGATCTTTATAAGTGATCCATTCTCCCTCCAGTCATTCCAGATCCTTCCTAGGCAAAGAATATTTCCCACTTCTAACCAGAAAATATACATACGATCCATATACAAAGTTTATTTATTCAACTCCTGCCACAATCTTCACAGATATGTTTTAATCAACATGCAAATGAAGCACGCTTCCCTGCAAAATTATTGGTTCCTTATTTAATTTCAGCATTAAAATAATATTTGTCACCTAAAGACTATTCTTTAGCCCAAAAGCTTTCCGCATTTAAAAACTGTATAAGCACTATTTAGCTGAACACAAACATTCATTACAAGAAATAGGAAAGAGCATCATTATAAATGAAGGCTTCTTTTCCTAGGAAAAAAATGCAAAGTAGAAGTCTGTCTAAAGGACCATCCCGTCCCCTTTCCTATCAATCCTGCCTTTTCCCAGTTTGTCCAGATACACATACTGCTAGGCCTGTCCTACAAAATGATCCATATTCCTGCTATTTCTTGTCCCCTATTTTGTGATCAAAACTGCCCATTATCTAAGTCCTAATTAAGGGACTGGCTAAAAATCTGCAAAACTATTACAACCAAAAGTAACAATGACCACTAAAGGAGAGTGTGTTACAATATTGTAAATCAACTATACTCCAATATAAAATTAAATTTAAAAAAAATAAAAATAAAATGCCCTTATATAAAACCATAAAAGTACTGTAGCAAAATATTAAAATAATAAAGAAGTATGTAGAGTATAAAAACGCCTTCCCCACTATTCTCCAATAATCTCTCCATTCTGCCCCACAGCTGTGAAGAATTTGATATATATTCTTCCAAAAAAAAGGAGAGTATGTTACTTCTTCCCAAACAATAAATGCATTTTATCAGGAACCTTCAATGCTGTGAGCTAGTGGGAATTCTGGGTCCTCTGACTGAGATGAAGACAGATAGTTCAGGTCAAAAGGGCTTTAAGCATCCATGGAGTCACATCACCTCGTCAGCTTTCTATTCTACTGACCCATACAGCAGCAATGTCCATTTGAGTGGGCTAATCAAGAATTAGCCCACTCAGATGGGCTAAGAATTCATGATGAAAGGTCAGAGAAGAGACTTCTCCTTGACAGAGAAAACTATGAAGCAGATAAACCCAATTTGTAGAGAGAACTGTTGAGATCATTGGTGAACTGGCATCTTTAAGCAAGCCATCTCTTATAAAGTGTCAGTTCAAATCTCATTTTTAAATCTCCGTGAGGCTATATGTTAATATGTTTGAGATATATAAGTGAAATAAATAGACTAGTAGTGGACAGATGATAGATAAACATCATATGGGCACATATTTATCACATTATATCATACAGAACAGAACACTTCTCAAAATGTGATCCAAGAAGCACCCACATCTGAATCACTAGCTATATCTTTTAAAATACATATTCTTGTACCTCATCATAGAACTTCTGATTCAGAATCTCTGGATGAGCCAAAGGATCTGTACTTTTAGTCGATTCTCTAAATGATTTTCGTGATGGTATTTCCACAAAATCCCATGTTACACTGCTTCCAGGTCATTTTTTATTCATTGATGTCCAACATCATGGCAACAAGCAAAATATCTTCAGAAACAAGAAAAGAGTTTTATTATCAACAATCTGAAAATAGTAATCATCTCCTCCTGAAACTACCAGGCTACTCTTCTTGGTGACAGCAATAGCACAAGAGAGCACATTCAAGTCCTCTTTAAATCCTAGACTTGAATCTAGTATACTGGCACTGCTCCCCCATTTTATTGGTTAAAAACAGCCACATGGCCAAACCCAAAGTCACACAAGACAACTGTATATAATTTATAAGGATGCATATCTGAAGATATCTATCAAACACATTCAAGTAAGTGCTGACAGGATAGGCAGGAATGGGGGTGGGGTTCTGAGATAAGGAATAATTAAATGAGCCTTGCACAGCCCAATGAAAATAATGTTCTATAAATTGAGTAGTCTAAGTAACTCAGTATTTTGCAAATGAATTCTGCTCCCACACCCACTCCCCAAAGAAAGGAGTAAAGAAAAAGGAAAGAAATACCTTCAGACCATTGAAGTAACTTACCCAGGTGACTAACTCCTCTAGGTTATTTATCTGCTAAATATGACTGAGCTTGGGCTAGAAACTGTTCCTCTTCCAGCTATACCATATGGATTTTCATCTCTAAAATAATGCCCATTAGTCCTGAAACTAACACTAAAATGATTATAGTCTATTTTAAACCAAGTTAATTTTTATTTAATAAGATATTAATTTAATGCTTCAAATATTTCCAGTCTTTGAGTCTGATCTGGTGTGCCTTCAGGAAACTTATAATGGGAACTTAGATAGGAAAAATAAGACAAATACACAAAATGGATAAAGAACACATCATTCATATTCAGTTTAATTCAACAACTATTCTTTTCTTTGCAGCCTTGCAGGCTCTTTCCCAAAGAATATAAGTAAGGGGAAGGGTCACATGGTAAGGACCAAAAGAAAGACATAAATTGTAAAAGATTTCAAAGAAAGGAGAAATAACATTGAGGAAAACAGGTAACCTTTCACAGAGGAAGTGGCACAGATGAGCCTTGAAAGGTAGATAAAATTTTAATTGGTTCAGATCTAGAAAAACAAAAAAAGAAGGAAATTCCAGGTGGTAAGAATGACATGAACAAAGATGCATAGTACAAGTAGAGGTCAGACATATACATTTTGAGTATCACAACAGAGAGGTTCAAAAACAAAGAATATCTCACATGAACTAGCCACTACTTTGGGTGCTAGAAATACAAAAATTAATATAACATGGGTCCCTTCCTTGAAAAGCTTACAGTTTGGATATATGTGTTTTGAGTTCTTGATATGGATGAGCTCAGCAGGAAAAGGACAGAAAGAGCAACCATAAGAGGTATGATGGCAGAACCACAGAGTGGAGCTACAGGTGGGATGAAGAAGAAGGGAAAGCCAGATGAAAAGGTTTAAGAAAGGACCTGAGGAACAATATTGCAATTTTTATTCATATCAAACTCAAAGATCTAATACTCCTCATATATAAAGAATTTGTAGAGACTGAGAATAAAAGGATCAACAATTCAACAGAAAATGGGCAAAAGGTATGGATAGTTCACAAAAGAGGAAATGGAAATAGCCCTTAAATGAAAAGATGTTTAACCTGGCTCTTGATAAGAGCAGTGTAAGTTAAAACTACACTGCGATGCTATTTCTTACAAATCATATTGACAATAACCCTTATGCTTGACAGTTTAGGAGTACTGTCCTAAAGTACAAGCCTCTAAGGAAGGCTCTAAGGAAATGAGCACTCTCATACACTGCTGGAGAGAAGGCAAAATAGTACAACCCCTTTGGAGGGGAATTTAGCAGTATCTCGAATACTTTAAATTACATATGTGGCTTGCATTATATTCTTATTGGACAGTGCTGCTCTAGATCTAATTACTAGTTTTCAAAAAAATTGGAAGAGAGAGAACATATTAAAGACACTCAAGTTTTCAATCAGCCAGATCCAGTGTAAAGAAAATTCTAACAGACAAATGGTTCATATTCCAGAATAAGTGGCATAAACACGGGAATTAAATTCGGACTGATTCCTGAATGATGCTAAGGAATTATCATTAATGCTTAGGTGTGCTAATGCCATCAGGGTTATTTTTAAAGCCTTTATGTTTTAGAGATACATACTGAATTATTTATATTTCAAATGATATGCAGTCTGAGATCTGCTTTAACCCCGTGAAAGATAAAGTATGGGGAAGTATATAAATTCGGAATAACAAAGTATTAACCATTACTGAAACTGGCTGATAGGTAAACAGGGATTTATTATATGATTTTTTCCACTTCTTTATGTTTGAAATTTTTTTGTAATTAAAATAAATGTTTGAAGGAATTACCTAAGATATAACAGTATCATCTGAATAGTGCCATGTATTTGATGCCACGAGAAGGGAAAATAGAGCATCAGCCCCCAGTACTACACAAAGTCCCAGGAAGACAGCACTCAAAACCATGGGACTTGTTAATTTCTAGGACAATTACAACCTGAGTAAAGGTGATAGACATAAAAGCCAGACTGCAATAGTCTGGAAGAAGTGGTGAAGAATGAAATGGCAAAAATATGTATAGACAATGCTTACAAGGTTTTTAGGCCACCAAAGGAAAGAGAGAAATTTGATTTAGAATACAATTAACTAACACAATGATAAATAATCAAGTACCATAGTAAGTATCACTAAGTCAATCACATATTTCTGAAAGTCACTAAATCTTCAAAAGTATTATACCATGGAAAAGGCACTAGTTTTGGATCCGAATATATAAATTCAAATGTCAAACATTAACTGTGACACCATATTCATTGGTGGGGGAAAAAGGTAGTTTTGAAAATTTAAAACTGTAAGAATGTGATTTTGGATCATCCTTCTCCCAAGGTACCTAAAAAGTAGAGAGGATCTGGGACCTAGGAGAGTAAAATGCACATCTTATCCAACCAGTGGGCTTGGGACAAAACAACCATCTCTGCTTAGTAAAAGAGCAGAGAGTTGGAGGGATCCCTCAAACCAGAAACAAACATGTAACGAACGAGGCACAGACTGAAGTGTGAGTCTGCCTCTGGTTACTGCAAGGAAGTAATTTATTACAGTGGGACTACAGGGAAAGTTGGCATCGTCTTGGCCCACACATCCCCTACCATGAACTACCTCCAGATGTTAGCTAGAACTGCTGAGTGTCATCAAAAAGTTAAACAAGCCTGAACCATCTAGTGAGTAAGCTTGAGGCAAGTTTAAGGGAAAAGGTCAAGTGTGAGGACAGGAATTCCAGGGGCCCACAGCTCTGAACTGTAAGCTCTTCCATCTGACTCCAAATACCTAGAAAATAGAAAGTATGTTTTCAATTAATTTATCCAACAAATATTTACTGAGACCCTAATATGCATTAGGCTCCATGCTATGAGTTAGAGACGGAAGAGTGAATGTCATTCACCATAATAGCACTAACACTCAGAACAGTATAAATGCAGTTTTGAATGCAAGAGTTCTTTACAGGTAAGGAGGACCAACTAACGTTCAGAAGAATCCTTACAAACCAACATGAAAATATCTTTCTGACCCAGAAGCAGATCTATTTACCCACACCTTGGGAGAAAACAAGGAAGCAATTTCTTGTAGAAAGCAATTAGGAACAAAGCAATTGCAAATTGTAAAGTAATACACAGAAAATAATAATACAAAACTGAGAGAGTGGTGGGCACAGAGAAATACAAAGAAAACAAATGTACAAAAGCGAATTCACTTTATCAAAACTTTCCATTGTGAAAAAACAACCTACACTGGTCCTGGCAAGACACCTTAGATAGGATTTAGAATATGGAAGTAGTTAAAATACAGATCTACTTCAGGCTAGAAGCAGGAATGCCAAATCTCATCTGCAACTAGACAGAGTGAAGTATGGATCAAAAAATTACAAATGTACTCAGCTGTATGCTCTTGTAAATGCTAGGATGCCTTCTCTTGGCTTTTTGGAAAATAATTTTTTTAACTACTTTATTTTGGTTGAACTTGGCAGGTATAAATTGTTCTGACCTTGGTCAAAATGGCAAAAGGAACATAGGATGAGGGTCCCTACCTCTTCTCTAAAATAAGGTCTTGGAATTGGATTAGCTCAGAATCTGGCAAGAGTGGCAAAGCTTGGGTAGACAGAAGATTTAAATCAAAGAGGAATAAAGTAAGACTCTGCTTCCAAAGTACACGATTTTGTTTGAAATTCACCCTATGATAATCCTGAGCAAGAAAATCCTTGCTCTACTGCTCCTTGATCTCTTTATCCATTCTACAGAGCAACTCCACCACACAGCTACATAACTGTTTCACACTTCACCAAGTACTCTGTAGATTTCACCTGATTTGATGATTGGTTTGGCAGGCAATACCCCTATTTGAAAGAAGAGGGAAGTGTGGACCTTTTGGCTTGCACAAGTTCAGCCCCTGTTAAGGCTCAGAGTAACAACTCTGAATGTAAATATACAAATATATGTTTTCTCATCAAAATGTAAAAAATCAGTAAGAAGTCTGGCATTTAAAGGAGAGACATCTAGGGAGCACCCAAGCAGAAAATAAAGTTGAAAGAAAATTTGAAAGGATTATAAATTGGGGGGTGGTAGAATGAAGAGCCAGATCCACAAAGATAGTGTTCTGCCTCAATTAACCACGTGCCCATGTGCTTCTTTCCTGGACTTTCCCTGAGAGTGTAATTTGTCCATCTTTTGTTTATTTCGCTTCATGAGCTCCTTGTCATTTAATTAATGCTTTTAAATGAAACACAAAATTTCCTTATCAATTCATTTCAAAAATATATTCTGACTTGTTAATCTGTCTCTTCTTTAACTAGAAGATTTCTATAGCTTATAGTACAAGAAATGACAAGGGCAATTATCATTAAAAACTGAGCAGAAGAAAGCTATGGTAATGAGGAGTGCTACAATTCATTCACCAAGACACTAGGTGATAAAAGGATAAAATGAACCTACCTCTCACTTTCTGATAACAAAGCAATTACAACTTGTAAAGTAATACAGAGAAAATAATAATTTAATATAAAACTGAGAATGGTAGGCACAGAGAAATACAAAGGAAAACAACCCTGCACAAAAGATAATTCACTTTATCAAAACTTCCCATTATGAGTAGAAAACGACTTGCCAAAAATGTCAGGATACACAGCAATATTTTTCCCAGGAAAAAATAATTTTCTCTTATTAGTATTCAGAAGGTTGCTAGCAGAATGATATAATGAAAAAAGTTCAGTCTGTCTTTGCAAATAGTAAAGCAATGAAGCAGAAGTAGAGGTAAAGCAAGGATAGTATAATACACACACACACATACAGGCACATACGACGCACACACATATACACACATGCATAGTCAAACACACATACAGACATATATATATATATATATATATATATATATATACAGGTACATATGCAGACACACATACATACACATATACAAGCATGTATACACACACACACACACACAAGCACACATACACCCACAAACATACTCAGGCTTAGAGAAGAATTCTAAGGAAAAGAATCAGGGACCAGAAACCACAGGATTAAACATTCTTAACGAGCAACTGACATTTGAACAAAGCAAGAGATGGCAATCCTTGTGACCTTCAAAGATGTTGGGGAGTTCTCCTGCCAGGATGGTATCAATAGTTCCAATGCAATGTCAGACCCGCCCAGGCTGGCAGAAAGCACATCTGTGGACCAATGCCAGTTCAAGAATCACTGGTTGAAGAGTGTTAATCACGGAACTTAAGCATAAAACTGACAGCCAAAGCAGTTAAGCTTTTGTTGGTAGCCCTGAAACTCACTCCTAGGGCCTTAAATCACTTCCATTGTTTCATCTTCAAATTGGGAATGGCACTGTTTACCTGTCAGGGATGCCATGAAGATCAGGTAATGATTACAAAGTGCTCTGGAGCTGAGTATACAAGATACAACACAAGCTAGAATCTGGCCTACATGGCTGACATGGGCTCAGTACTGCTCCTGTCACAAATCATGTCATTCTCCCAGGTGTTACTGATTGCAAAAGAAAAACCCTAGAAATTAGGCTTTACTTCCCATATTTAGGGAAAATAGTATCTTCCCACAACAGCCGCGATAATGGTGCCAAAGTGGATACAAAAAAATATACATCCTTTGTAAATAAGGACCAAAAGCTGAATGCTGAAGTGTGTGTTCTTCTGTTTCTTACATACAGACTGCACCTCTCTCTCCCTCCCTCTCTCCACTCCCTCTCCCATGCTCCCTTTCTCACTCTGGCTTTTATATGCTCTCTCATGCCCATACTTACTCTTAACAATAGCTTCTCAACTTTAATATTACATAAAATAAATATCACATTTATGCATACTATAGCACTTTGCAACCCTTTCCAAAGTCTCCACAATCCAGGAATGGCCAGTCATAGTGAGGAACTGTAAACCCACAGATTATGAGTATGTGATCATTAGTTCAGTCCTTCAATGGATGACTGAATCCTCTCTGTATCATGCTCAAACGCCTCCAGTGATGATGAATTCAGTATACTCACAGACTGTTCCATTTACAAAGTTCTAATTATTTGAAAGTTGTTTTGCATATTGCTTCCCAATAGTTTTCAGTTCTGCACTTTGGAATCACACAAATACCTATTCCGTCGCCTTCATTTCAGCTCCTTAAATATCTGAACACAGTTATCTGCCCCATCAAAACTCTACAAAGACTGGTTAAGAATACTTCAAAGTTTTGCTGTTACCAACACAGAAAAAACTTATCTGAGCTTTTCAAAGGATGGCCCAGCTTTGACAGTCTCAAGGATGTTTTTAAAGGAATAGGATCTTATTTCAATATTAAGAGATTTATCAATGAGCACTTTTTTATCAGGGTATAGTCAGATCATTAAGGATAAGAGCAGTGGGCAGAAGTTTCCAGTTGAGTCACAGATAGGCAGAGACACATATGTACATGTCCGATAACAAGTGTGCAAGTTTGCTTGGCTTGAGCAGACAGCCTGCACTGCAGGGCACTGGGTAGAGTTGGGGTAAGTGTCAAAGAAAATGTAAAGTTCAAGAATATTTTGAAACTGGTGAAATGGGCAATAAAAGCTACAAATGACTAAGTATTTGGTTTTCACTTATTTTCTGATAAGGCTTTCAGATATCATAGAAGTCATTATTTTTCCAAGTATTTAAGAAGTGTTTATTAAGTACCTATTATTTTCTGGGCACTGTTCTGGGCACTGGGAACTCAGTGGTGAAGAAGATAGACAACGTCCTTGCTTTCATGGATCTTACATCTAATGAAGGACACAGATAGTACACAAGTAAATAAATACATTTATAGTACACTCTAGAAGAATAAAGCCATTTACCAGCTTTATTATCGTAGATCATTTTAGCCTCTTTTATCTTCACTTTTCTTATCTCTAAAATGAGTACTATAACAGTCCCTAAAACATAATGTTATTTGAAGAATTAAGTTAGATAATATAAAATGCTAATATAGTACCTGGCACAAAGTAGTTGCTCAACTAATAACTAAGGTCATTATGTAACATTTGTAGTAGATTTTTTTCCTGCCCCACAGGATTTGTCCCCAGATATCTTGTGGGGAGGAAGAAGTTGGGGAAGTAGACTTTACTGACTCTCCAGTTCTGTCTAATCCACAGCTACAAGAGTCTTGTGCCAGGTAATCCACACTGAGAGGGAGGCTGCTAACCACCCATGTCTCTAGAGAGGAGTGTAGTGAGTACTGACGTTTCCTCTTGCCCTGCATCCACTCCTCATTCTGACCGTCCCTTGGGAAGCCATCCTTCCCCATACTCAGCCCACTTGTTACCAGTGAAGCAAGTCCAATTCAAAAGCCTAATCACCTGTGTAATTATTTAGGGGTAAGCACAGTGACCAGGCATGATCCCATAGACAGAACCCCAGAATCTGCTGTGTGCCTAACAGGAAGTAGTACATTTTTCTCCACTGAATTTGAAATAGGGTGAATGTGAACTTGGACCCCTGAGGAGCCACTTGTTCAGACAACATAGGGGGAAGAAGAGCCAAAAGAGGGCAGGATCCTGGATCCTGGTGACAGACTTGCCCTTCCTCAAGTCTCACTTGATGCCAATGGATATTTTTATTATATAAATCAATACATTACCTCTTTATTTAAGCCAGTTTGAATAGGAGCTTCCATCTGAGAAAGATCTTCTATCTGTTTAATTACAGTCTTACCAAATTTTCCCTACAGCAAACACAGTCCAGACTTGAATGAAAGCTTAAAGGGTTCTTAAAGGAAAGACTTTCAGTGACTATTCCAAAGTCATACACAGTTCCCTGGGGGATGGCTACGGTTGTAGGGGAAATAGGGCATTTGCCTTTGTCAGCAACTCTCCCCTCTGAATACCAACCAGGGCAGACCTCCGGGGCTCAGCTTTTCCATCCAACACAGATGCTCTCTGAACTGTCCAAAGGCACTTGTGCCATCCTCATTCACTACCCCTCCTCTTCTTTACATCCCACAACTTTTCACCCGCCCCCTCCCAATGCTATCACCAGGAGTGTTCACTCCACTCCTTCTCTCAGGATCCACAACTGCTCTCTGGGTCAGTGTCCTTCTCTGCCTTCTTCTGTCTTGCAATTCTGCCACTTCAGCCTTTCAGTGTCAGTGACTTTTGCTGCCTTGTTGAGGTAGCTAAACGCTACAGAAAGTAGGGAATATCTAGCTCAGTCTCCCCTGAGGGGAGAAGCTGCAGCTGCTTCTCCCAGAAGATCTAAAATCAAAAACATTTCAACACCACAAAAAAATTCTTTTAAAAACATAAGCCCACCTGTTTCCATTGGAAATTCCTATTACTCCTATAACATAAGTTGTACTGCATTCTTTGCAAAGTAATACTTTACGGCTTTATTATGACCTCCCCTTGACCCCTTCCCTAAGTTTTATCATCCAGCATTCTACAAGCCAAATTGCTTTTCTCTGATTCTTGTGGAGGAGCAGGCACATGTTTCAATTCATCTCTTCACATTAACATAATTAATTTCTTTTGTGGGGTAGGTAGAGTTCACAGACTTTTCTCTGGACAAAGGGAAGACTCCTCAAATGGCCTACTGCTCTTTGTTCTGATAGCATGCTCACAAGGCAACCCTAGTCCCTCCTTCAGATTTCCTGGTTTCTGGAGGACCTAGTAATAGATGCATTCTGGTCCCAAGAAAGGAAAATCCATCACTGTCAATGAAGAAGCTGACATTGTGATTTATGCATCAGTCTCTTGTGAGTTTAGATAGTGTGAGTTGGTAGATGGAAAACTATCTGCTTCTGGATATCTTGTTGGATGAAGCTTCTGGGTGGAAAAAGCTGGAATCAAAGCTTAGATGCAATGACCCCTCAACACACCACCTCCCTCTACTTCTCTTTTTACATAATCCAGACAGCAGTTCTAAATACATCTGTACATTTCAGCAGGTAGGACTGGGCCCCTGACGTTGGGAGGAGGGAGGTACTATGGGAAGGTGAATGACTAAAGACCAATATAAATACTCACAGATGCAAGAGGGAGGAGATACTAGGATATATGTATATGTATAGCTGATTCACTTTGTTATAAAGCAGAAACTAACACACCACTGTAAAGCAATTATACTCCAATAAAGATGTTTAAAAAAAAAATACTCACAGATGTCTTACACCTCTCTGTTGCCACCCTCAGGTGAGCTTTCCCTGGGAACCCTTTGTCACAAGGAACCACAGACCTTGATCAGCCCTGACGATCGGGAAGAAGTGTATACCTGGCTTCCATCCCCCTCTTCCCAGAGCAACCATCTCAAAAAACTCCCACTTGTCTTTCTTCAGTTTTATTTAAGCTCCTCTCCTTGGTTTCCCTTTCATTCATGTTTAAATCCAAATCCTATTTGGATTTAAAGATAATTGCCCTGGTTTTTAGATATAAATACACTCTGATACAATCCAACAACATTTGAGATAAGATAGCTGAGAAACCAACACCCTGATTTCATCATGGGGAGAGTCACTCAAGCACACCCAGAGGGAGGTATGTGTTCACTGGGAGGAGAAGGTGGATGGACACAGGAGCCATCCAGCATTATGGGAAAAGTAAAAGCACAGAATGAGCAAAGATAAGAACTTAGAAATGCATGAAGGGTATATGGGCAGAAGGACACCAGCGTATCAGCAAGACTTCCAAACTGATCAAGGGGATTCTTTCTTGAATAAATGGAGATCATTTGGAATATCAAAACAAAATGAGGTCACAGGAACTATGAAAGCTGGATTGAAGTGAATACTCTACAGTCATAGGCAATGGACACCAAATGTGAGTTCTCCAGAAAAGAATCAAAAATTGTTGTTTAGAAACAGGAATCTGGCAACAATAAACAGGAAAGATTGTGAAGGAATTGGCCTAAATTAGAAAGCAGACTCAGAGAGATGTAGTAATCCAAATCCTGGCTTCCTAAGGGTAGGAATAAATGGTGTGATTTTTTTAATATTAAAAATAAATAACTACAATGTTCAACTATATATAAGAAAAAATCAAAGATTATTCTGAATACTTACTTATATCTACAACACTGGATGATGAGCAGAGGCTCATAGAAGTTTGCAGCATGATAAACTGCAAATATAAATGCAACTTCTCACATTAATTCTTCACAGCATTCACGCCCAGGTCAAGAATCAATTAAGATGTCTCAGAATCTCTAATCTAGTGTTTTACTATATTGTTCCCAGGAAGAATGTATTCTAAGATGGACATGGATGGAGAGGAGATTAAGGGGGTATTTTTCTTTCCATACATGTATAGAGCATTTCATTTGTTCTCTTTTAAGGGCAAACCTGCTTACAGACAGTGAAATCAATGTATTAGTGCAATTATAAATAAAGTAAATATAGTTTATATATTCTCTCCAGAACCAAATGGGGAGAGGGGCAATTCTAGATCATATGTACTATTTAGACATTTTTCCTATGTCATCTCTATAGCTATTTTTTTTGACAGATATCAAAAAAAAAAACTGCTTGAAAAGTAACAGTTCACTAGAAGGTACTTCTTCTTGTCAAGAGTGTTAAAATAAACCCTATACTTTTAGCAGATAAATAATCATTCCAAGAGACAGAAAATACTCGACATTTTTACAATAACAGGCTATTAATATAATTCACTGTGGCTGAAAGCATGTATTATACATTTATAATGCAGGCTGAATAAAGGTTAAGTATATTTTGTGTTTTATTCTGCATCAGACATAAATATCTGTCATACCAAACCCTAGACTAGACATAAGACCCTAGAAATCTCTGATTCTCAGAGGAAGATAAGCAATTGGAAGAAGTTCCTCTTCTTTAAATAAATTCCAGATCAAGTAGACCTAGAAACCTACACAAAAAGAAGAAGAAAACAGCACAATCAATCTCCAGGGTAACGTCTACAAAATGTCACCCTGGAATCCTCAACAACACAATCCCACAACATCAGAACCGAACTGTGGTAGCACCATTACATCAACTCCCTGAGAATAAGTAATCAAGGAGATCATTTTTTTTTTCTGAGCAATGACTCAGGAAGAAAATGAAAAAAGAAAAGTGCATATCTTAAAAAATGCAGACACCTGTGCCATTCTTCTGAAAATACCTCCCTAGAATTCTCAAGAAGTTGTGATGTCCAATTAAAATGAAACCAGAAAAAGAATGTATATATATATATATATAAATAAAACTGAGTCACTTTGCTATACAGCAATAATTAGCACAACACTGTAATTCAACTATACTTCAATAAAAAATTTTTTTAATGAAACCAGAGATTGTTTATATCAACGAGCTTTCAAGAAATAAGAACAATGACAGAAAGGGTGGACCTTGCTACTAAAATATATACAGACCAAAGAATTTGAAGAAATGCTGCTCTTGTTTTCAAAAGACCTTATTCGCTTATTGTCAAATCCTAAGTATATGTGAACATACGTGTTTCTCAGCATACCTGTGCCCTCACCCCATCCACTAAAGGAGAGATTTACAAAACACATTTGTTTTCCAAAAAGATTCTGTACTTTATGAAAGGATGCACCATAGGTTTCCTTTAAAAAGCATACTCTCTGCTGTGTTTAAAATTAGTCAATTTACAAAAATGTGAATTAGCCACAATTCTCCAGAAGTACATTTGCTCCCTAAAACAAGGCACACCTACTGAAAACTGCAGTTTTCAGTATTAGTCCCCAGGAAACATATATTTCAAACTCTTCAGTAAAAGAAAACAGCCTTTAGAGTTAATAATCACTGGCTTATATTATTAACCTGGCATAAAGCAAGACAATTCCTGAAATCTTCAATTTTCCTTCTGCATGTGCTGGCTGCTCCCTGCCATTCACACCCACAATCTGCCTTTTTAATCTACCCTAGGACACAAAAAAGGAACGCCTCCCCTCCAATCTCTACTTTTTTTAGCTTCTGCAATAGGCCCTGCGTGTCCAGCCACGCCCCCACTTCCTGCCACGCCCCCATTCAGGGCTCGTCACAGTGTTCTGCTGTTCCCTCCAGCCTTCTCTCCACAGCCCCACTTATTTTCTTTTCAGCTGTCAGCTCATTTCTTCACCAATGCCTTTGGCACCACAACCCAGACTAGATGAGTTCTCTCTCACAGTCTCTCATAGCCTCGTGTACTTCTTCATAGCACTTGTCCAGAGTTTGTATTTAAATATCTGAGATTATTTGATAAATAACCTATTCCAGGCTTCATGAGGCAGAGACTATGTCTGTTTTGCTGATTATTTTATCCCATTGCCTGGTGCCATGCAGAGCACACAGTGGGCTGAGAAAAGATTACTGAATGAATAAATGAGGCCTGCTCTCTCCTCAATTTTCTTCACTCTTTTTATCCTTTATCAGTAAAACTTTATTAAAACACAAACACATTATCAAGCACACTTCTTTAAAGAGCTATTCCCTACTGTCTCTACCCATTCTTTTCTCAACTCTTTTCATTCTCCTTCTACACCTACAGCTCTACTGGAACAAATCTCCCAAGGTTTGCCAATAACCTTCTCCTAATGGACAAATTCAGGGGCCACTTCAAGCTTCATCCCCTTCATCTTCCCTTCAATGGATGTTGATGACCTGCCCACCTTCCCTTGTTTTCTTCCAACTCTCACTTTCTCAACTCTTGCTCTCTCTCTCCCTCTCCCTCCCATCTCCCTTTTTTTGCCTTTCTTCAAGATGATCGCCTTTCTTCCCATTCCAGCCTTTCCTTCTGACCTCTCTATCTCTGTTAATGATACTGTCATTCTCCTGTCCCCACATTTGATAGCTGTCACTCCTACATAACCATTTAATCAATACCATAGGTTCTCTCCAGGGATGAGTTCTACTGCCAAAGTTTGCATTCAGGTTCTCCTTAAGACTAACTCCTGTGGCTTCCCTGGTGTCTCAGTGGTTAAGAATCTGCTTGCCAATGCAGGGGACACGGGTTCGAGCCCTGGTCCAGGAAGATCCCACATGCCGCGGAGCAAGTAAGCCCGTGTGCCACAACTACTGAGCCTGTGCTCTAGAGCCCGCGAGCCACAACTACTGAAGCCAGCGCACCTAGAGCCTGTGCTCCACAACAAGAGAAGCCACCGCAATGAGAAGCCCATGCACCGCAACAAAGAGTAGCCCCTGCTCGCCGCGACTAGAGAAAGCCCATGCACAGCAACAAAGACCCAATGCAGCCAAAAATTTTTAAAAATTAAAAAAAAAAAGAAACTTAACTCTTGGACCACTGTGACTTGCCCCCTCACTCTAGTCCATTGTAGGCACCATTGTCTTCTTCAGACATAGCCCAACCACATCATTCCTCCTTCCCATTGCCTCAAAAACCAAATACAAAAGCCTCAGCTTTACCCTCAAGGTCATCATGCCATTGCCCTCTGGAAAAACTGAGTGATTCCTAAACACACCTGGTAGTCCCCTACCTCTGTGCCTTTGGTCACACATAAGCCCACACCTACATTCTCCCAATTCACTCCAGTCTAGTAAAGTTGTGTTTTTGTTTCCGAGTACATTACAAATGCCTCCTCCAGGCAAGTTTTTCTGATTTCCTAAATGAATGTAATCTTTCACTCTCTGACCTCTCCTAAGCCTTTGTATTTGCTTGGTATCGTAATTATTTGTGCTCCAGCAAAAACCTTCCCCTAAACCTTAAGGTCTTTAAGAATAAGTATGTCGGGGTTTCCCTGGTGGTGCAGTGGTTAAGAATCCGCCTGCCAATGCAGGAAACACGGGTTCGATCCCTGGTCCGGGAAGATCCCACATGCCACAGAGCAACTAAGCCCGTATGCCACAACTACTGAGCCTGCGCTCTAGAGCCCGTGCTCTGCAACAGGAGAAGCTGCTACAGTGAGAAGGCCACGCACCACAACGAAGAGTAGCCCCCGCTCGCCGTAACTAGAGAAAGCCCGCGTGCAGCAAGGAAGACCCAACACAACCAAAATTAAATTAAATTAAAAAACAGTTTGTGGGCTTCCCTGGTGGCACAGTGGTTGAGAGTCCACCTGCCGATGCAGGGGACACGGGTTCATGCCCTGGTCTGGGAAGATCCCACATGCCGCGGAGTGGCTGGGCCCGTGAGCCATGGCCGCTGAGGCTGCGCATCCGGAGCCTGTGCTCCGCAGCGGGAGAGGCCACAGCAGTGAGAGGCCCGCGCACCGCAAAAAAAAAAACAGTTTGTGTTACCCACTCAAAAAATTTAAGCACACTGCCTTGAAATCTCAGATTATATAGGAAATCACACTAAAAGGACCATATTTTCCCTAGCAAAAGGATTCTCTAAGGGATTAGTTTTAAGGTTTTTTATTAGGGCTCTAAATTGTAAACAAATTATTTTGGAAAAAGTTAAATTGACAATTGGCATAAATTGAATTTTTAGGGTATTTTTTCAGTGGCTTCTAAGAGCATATGATGTTTTTGAAGGCAAGGCAATAATTAATAGTGCAAACAGGTGAATGGGGTTCAGAACATGCAACTCCAAAATGTGCCATTTTGGTCTACTGATTATTTTGAGCTGAAGGCACTTAAAAAGCAGCAGGTGCAGGAAGGACTCTCCAACCTCCCCCTTTTTCCTTAAAAGCATGTCAGTAAATTTCCAGGGAGAAAGGTGCCCTCTCTGTACCAGAAGGAGGAGAACATTCTTGTAATCTGAAACTGAGAGTCGATACCAAAATGGTTCCATCCAAACAACCTACTAAAATAACGCTTATCTTCCCTTGGTTTCCCCCATGTATTTCCAAGTCACTATCCCACAGTTTACTGCCCCATCATTTTGTCTTGTCATTTTTCCACAAATTTATCAATTCGTTGCTTCAGAAAACAAATATAAAAGTTCTTGATCCTACCTGCTTCTTCAGGTCTTCATACTTCTTAGGATGACTCTTGTATTTGTATATGATTTTTCCTGTTAGTCTGTCTTCTGTGAGTTTAATTCTCAGGCTCAGACACAGAGCCTAAGACGGTAGAAGGAAGATTTTCCCCCCTGACACAGGCTAGGAGGATTTAAAGTTTTGAAGGCTTGGTATTGTATACATTGAATATACGTGCATTAAATTAAAAAAAAAAACATAAAGAACATCTTTCCTAATTAATAAACTATCAGCCAAAGCCCCGTGCTCTCATAAGAGAAGCTTCTTTATCACAACAGAAAGGGGCAGACACTTGGAGAGAGTCACAGGAGCCCTGACTGTCTGTTACTGAAGAGCTACTACCCATGAGGGGCTAGGGTCTCTCAAGCTGGAAGCAGGGGAGCCCGCTACTGACCAGCCCCTCCTTCTCATTTTCCTCTACCTGCAGCACAAACAGGTGTCGTGAGTTGTGCTAAAACCTCCCAGACCATCACTGAGGGTGATTAGTTAGAACTGGTAAGTGCAAGCAATAAAAAACACATGTGTTCGAATATCTTATATATAAAGCATTACTACTCAGGTCCAGGATACCCAGGAGCAAGCCCACAGGGTTTAATCAAGAGGAAGTATGCCTTGAGTGTTCTCTTTGCAAGGAAAGCTAAAACACTTGCATATAGAAAAAATATAAGTTGAATCTCAAAATTTACAAACCACTTGAAAACATCAACAAATTTAAAATGAATGATACTATAAAAGTGGTAGAAGTTTATGAAGGATCCAAAAACTGAGATTGCTTTTTGGCAAAAGTTAGCTGTAGGAATGTTTCAGCATTGTTTAAAAAACATCTGGAAACAAACTAGATATCCAAAAGTAAGGGACTGATTGAATAAATCACAGCCTATCCATACACTGAAATGTGCTTCAGGCATTAAAGCTGATATTGAAGGTGTATTTCTTAACATAAAAAGTTGTATGAAAATGGGTAGAAGAGTTTAGTATACTCCATTTTGCATTTTATATGTGGTATATACACTTATTTATTAATATTCTGTAAGATAATATACCAAAAATGTAATAGCACTCACCAGGTGATATAAATTGTACGTTTTATCCTCCTTCTTTTAGCTTACATAAATTTTCTATAAATTTAATCTTTCTACAGTGAACATGTATTTTTTTAATGTTATCTGTGTTAAAAGGAAAAAATGGGACCAGTACTCTTTAAATAAAGATGGAAAGTGTGAAAAGGGAAATAGATAAATGTAAAACAAAGACTAAAATTACAGCTACAAGACCTTCTCTGGGGTAGAAAATGGAAAAGTATTTCAAAGGAAAGATTATCCTTATCATTATGTAAGTAATTTTTTTAAACTCACATACATAAGAATTTTTAGTAAGGCGTCTCAATAGGAAAGCAAAGAGCAAAGAGTTGAATAATGATGCAAGAGTAGAGGTTGAAAGCAAGGGGGTTATCTCTAGAAAGAAGAACAAAGACCAGTTCACCGTTAGCAAATTAGTACAATTCCCAAGTAAACGTTTGCCAAAAAACTCGCTCTTTATTATGGGACTGCTCTGTGAAGTCATAGAAAAGGCTGAGTATGCCTAACATAAACCAACAGACCTAGAACATTCCTTAAAACTTAAAACTTATTTTAAAGGAAAGAAATTTTTAATTTCTGACTATTAGACTATTTCTTGTGTACTTGAAGCTGTCAGAATGAATAAACATTAGCCTTTGTTGTGCCCAACTTTCTTGTGATACTGACTGTTGCCTTAAAATTAGGGACAGGGACATTGCTCTAAGCATTTTCCTGAGTCTGCTTGATCTCCAGAACAATCAAGATGCCACAGTTACTGTTGAAGGGCAACTATATTGGAAAAATGACAATGGCCTGGAGCCCAGAACCTCACGTTACCTGCCTTGCTGAGATGACCTGGGTTGCCTGAACATGGACCTTCAGTTCTCTTTCTAGTTTCAGTTACCCTATTGTGAGGGACACTGCTGTTGCTTTAATTCAGGCGTTGTCTAATCTAGTGCCTTCGGTTCTTTTGATCATTTGATATACATTTCTTTCTCTTAGAAAAATGAAAGGACAGTCCCTTTTCACTACTACATGAGCATGAGCCACGTAGTAATTTGCTCAGGCAGGAGATGCAGAATTGGGAACTACATTCTATTTTCTATTTTAGAATTGGTCATCTGAACATCACTAGCTCTCTGCCTCGCAAAACCCGTCAAGTACTTTAGGTGCTCGTTGAAGCCAACTGACTTTCTCTTCTCTGATATTCTCCAGATGTGAAGCCTTTGTAGGGAAGACACCACTGCGTGCATCAGCCTCTCTCAGAGGCAATGACTCTGAGGTTAGACAATGCGGGACCTCAAAAACCCTTCCCTGTGCAGCCCTCAAGCCTTCTCTTTGTTCTCCTTGAGCCAGTGGTTCTCAAACTTCCACATGCATCACGATCACCTGAGAAGCTATAAATATCAGTCTGCCCAGGCCCCATCCAGGCCCACTGAAGCAGACTCTGAGCTGACCTGGTGAGAAATCCCCCCTCCTTTGTCAATGGAGATAGGCACCTTAAAGACCTGTGGTTTGGAGAGCCTCTCTAAGGTCAAGAAAGGCCCAGACCACTGCTAGTTTCTGAGGTTCTAAGTACACTAAAAAGAGGAAAATGTGAAAAAGAGATTTCAAAAATGATGAAGTATTTGTATATATTGTCGTAGGTATATATTTGGATATATACATACATGCATAATACATTTATATAATGGTGCTATTCGTATGAAAATTTTAGGATGCATTTTTTTAAAATCCCTTCAAACTGCACTACAGGCAGTATGGCCTATTAATGGGCCAAACATTTAAAATTGCATGATGAGTACATTCTTAGATTCTCTTAGTCACTGTGAGTATAACCTAATTTGGAGGTAACATCAAAAGTCTGAATTTGAGGTCCTACGAATGAGAGGGAGAACAGGGCTAAATGACCCGCCTGCTAGGCCACCCCCAAGGTAGGCCTGCACTTAGAGATGATGAACTTAAAGTACCTACCACAGTACCCAGAGCATAATAAATCCTGGCTGTAATTATAATTAGTTCCTTCTCACTTCCCACAATGCTATGAGGCAAATATATAAATAGGTAATGGTCAAAACTGTTTTCATATATAAAAGTCCCAAGGTGACCTCTCCAACTACCAACTTCTAAAAACCTTTATTTTGCTGAATGTGAGTTTGATTAAATCACTCACTCAACGTCTGTTTAGCTATGTTTATTCTTTGCTTTCACAAGTAGCACTCTGAGAGTGAAACTCTAGAGCAGGAATTCTTAACCTTGTATCATAAACCCCCTAGACTGTAAATGCCATAAAATTCAATTAAAAATGCTGTATGTCTGTGTGTGCACTTCCTTTCCTTTGGAAGGTATCAATAGCACCCATAAGAGTTTCAAATATTTAGACTCATGACCCAAAATTTTAAGATTTTCAGTATAAGCTATGGTTATGGCTCACACCCATTTCAAGCCGTGTACACAGCCCCAGATTCCCCAAGTGCATGATGACAAAGGACAAGACAGAAGAGGTGGGTCCACTGGACTGGACCTGCATGAGTTTCCTAGGGCTGCCATGACAAAGTACCACAAACTGGGAGGCTTAAAACAACAAAAATACGTCTCTCACAGATCTGGAGGCCAGAAGTCTGAAATTAAGGGGTCAGCAGGGCCGTGCTTCCTTCTAAGCCTCTAGGGGATGACCCTTGTCTCTGCCAGCTTCTGCTTTTGCCTCAGGCACTCCCTGTCTACAGCAGCTTAACTCCAATCTCTGCCTCTGTCCTTCCTACGCGTCCCTGTGCCCACATTTCCCTCTTCTTATAAGGACACCAGCCACGTTGGATTAAGGGTCCATGCTACTCCAGTATGACCTCATTGTAACTAATTATACCTGCAACAACCCTACTACCAAATAAGGTCATATTCTGAAGTACCAGGGGTTAAGACTTCAACACATCTTTTTTCTGGAGACAGAATTCAACCCATCACAGGTTCTACTCTTCCATTTATTTTGCTTATAGACAAGAAGGAAGGAAGGACAGTGAGCATGCACTGAGATTTTCTTTATCCCCCATGTGTGCTGGATACATTGATCCTCATATACCCCATTTATACCACTGAGGACACTGAGTCTCAAATAAATCAGGTAACATGTTTGCTGATGTGAACTTATAAAAGGCCAAGTTTGAATATGACTACTCTGACACTACAGTGCCATTCACATGTAGTTTTTGGTAAAATTAATGCAATATTCAAGAACAAATTTTAGGGGAAAACATGCTCTCTGGGCAAGCAAAATTGTATTGCAGGGCTTCCCTGGTGGCGCAGTGGTTGAGAGTCCGCCTGTCTATGCGGGGGACACGGGTTCGTGCCCCGGTCCGGGAAGATCCTACATGCCGCGGAGCAGCTGGGCCCGTGAGCCATGGCCGCTGAGCCTGCGCGTCCGGAGCCTGTGCTCCGCAACGGGAGAGGCCACAACAGTGAGAGGCCTACGTACCGCAAAAAAAAAATAAAATAAAGTGTTAGTTCAAGCCTACTAGAACCCTTAAGAGGTACAACCCACCCGAACTATCCTCAGAATTCATTCTTAATTTGTAAAAAATGTAAGAAAAGTATGTTGAATTAATGTTGATTACAGCAAGCATCTTCATTTTGAACAGGCCTAAAAGAAGAGTAAGTTTTCCCTGCCATATGCATATAAAATTTTATGACTCTATTTTCATTTCATAGGACATTTATAGGAGAAGCTATGTGATGCCTTAGAAAATGCAGGAACCTGGACATTAGCAGCCCTGGGATCCAAGGTGGGGTCTACCATTGCCCAGATATATGAACTCCAGCAGTCATGTAGCCCTGAGCTTTGTCTTTCCGATTTGTATTTTTCTTCCAACGCTTATGCTTTATACTGTTCAGGATAACTTCACCATTTTAAAATAACGGTTTTTTAAATTAGTAGTATCTTTACTTTCAAAAGAGGTGGGGGTGTAAGCAGGCATGGTCAAAAATTGTATATTTAAAAGAGCAGTTACCTGTCTTTAATCAAAACACTGAGCTGGCAGATTCAGTTACGACAGAAAATAAAACTTCTTGTACCTTAACAAATTCCAACTTTCAAATCACTGTAAAATTATCATAAATGTAGGCTTAACGAGAAAACCAAGTATTATCACAAAGTAAACTTTATTTTAAAAGGGCTATTTAGTCACTCTGGCATCATAATCAAAGTACTGGACTGGCTTTACTACCAAAAATTATCAAATTCCAGAAATGTGCTACCTGCCATTCTTAAACATCTCCTTGCTGAAACAGAGAAAAAATGGCATGCGATTTAGAATCAATTGTATGACCAGTTTGCAATAAACATTGCTTTGAATTAGGTGTGAGGTAATTTGCCATGACTTTGCATGTCCAGAAACCCAGTAAGAGCTTAGTTGTCAAGATGAACTCAAGCATATAGTTCTTTTGTTAGTTATTATTGGCCCCATTCTACCAAAATTAAATTTCCACAGCTGCCAACCACAAAAGTTCAGTTGTCTCCAGAATGCTAGAGCTAGAGTCTGACACAATAATGAACACTGTAGTTCACCTTCAGCTATAAGCAAGCACACAGAGAGTGCAGCTCTTAACCCTGCAGATAAATGGATCAGAGCTCACTAAGGGAGGAGAACAGTATCAGAAAAACTCCTCACAATTTTTTTGTTATAACATCAGATTATCAAATACATTGATTATCTCTAAAGGCAATGAAAGAAAAACAATAAATCTCTCCCCTGTCCCCATTACCTCAACCTCAGTTCAATTTTTAAGACTACAGGTTGAGTTTAAAATAGTCATATTTAATGTCAGAGAAATTATACTTGTTAACACATGTGTAATGCTTTTATGTGTTGGATACTTTACTTGTATTATTTTATTTAATTATCACAACATACCTATAATGTAGGCAGTTAATATTAAATTCATTTTAGGGGCTTCCCTGGTGGCGCAGTGGTTGAGAGTCCGCCTGCCGATGCAGGGGACACAGGTTCGTGCCCCGGTCTGGGAAGATCCCACATGCCACAGGGTGGCTGGGCCCGTGAGCCATGGCCGCTGAGCCTGCGCGTCCAGAGCCTGTGCTCCGCAACGGGAGAGGCCACAACAGTGAGAGGCCCGCGTACCGCAAAAAAAAAAAAAAAAAAATTCATTTTATAGATGAAATAATTAAGACTCAGTAAGGTTAAGTAACTTCTCAAGGTCACACAACCAGGATTTGAACAGTCCAACTCAAGAGCCCAAGGTTCAGAACATGTATTATGAACATGGGAGGATTTCATTTCATTACTTTTGGTGAAAAAAAGATTTTTAAACAGCAAGATTATGTATTTTTAAATATGCATATGTGCATAAAATATATTATACCCACATTTATCCATAGAAAAATATCTGAAATGATATTTCAGAGGCATTAACAGTCTTTATTTTTCAGGGATGGGGTCATGACGGAGAATTAATTCTTTGTTATCTATAGTTTCTACTTTTTCACAGGGATTTGCATTGTTTTTGACATACTGTTTTGATGGTAAAAAAGAACAAAGTTAGTTATAAAAACAACAAGCCATCATACACAAAAATAAACTCAAAATGGATTAAAGACCTAAATATAAGGCCAGACACGATAAAACTCTTAGAGAAAAACATAGGCAGAACACTCTATGACATAAATCACAGCAAGATCCTTTTTGACCCACCTCCTAGAGAAATGGAAATAAAAATAAACAAATGGGACCTAATGAAACTTCAAAGCTTTTGCACAGCAAAGGAAACCATAAACAAGACCAAAAGACAACCCTCAGAATGGGAGAAAATATTTACAAATGAAGCAACTGACAAAGGATTAATCTCCAAAATTTATAAGCAGCTCATGCAGCTCCATATCAAAAACAACAAACAACCCAATCCAAAAATGGGCAGAAGACCTAAATAGACATTTCTCCAAAGAAGATATACAGACTGCCAACAAACACATGAAAGAATGCTCAACATCATTAATCATTAGAGAAATGGAAATCAAACCTACAGTGAGGTATCACCTCATACCAGTCAGAATGGCCATCATCAAAAAATCTGCAAACAATAAATGCTGGAGAGGGTGTGGAGAAAAAGGAATCCTCCTGCACTGTTGGTGGGAATGTAAATTGATACAGCCACTATGGAGAACAGTATGGAGGTTCCTTAAAAAACTAAAAATAGAATTACCATATGACCCAGCAATCCCACTACTGGGCGTATACCCAGAGAAAACCATAATTCAAAAAGAGTCATGTACCAAAATGTTCATTGCAGCTCTATTTACAATAGCCCAGAGATGGAAACAACCTAAGTGTCCATCATCGGATGAATGGATAAAGAAGATGCGGCACATATATACAATGGAATCTTACTCAGCCATAAAAAGAAACGAAATTGAGCTATTTGTAAGGAGGTGGATAGACCTAGAGTCTGTCATACAGAGTGAAGTAAGTCAGAAAGAGAAAGACAAATACCATATGCTAACACATATATATGGAATTTAAGAAAAAATAATGTCATAAAGAAGCTAGGGGTAAGACAGGAATAAAGACACAGACCTACTAGAGAATGGACTTGAGGATATGGGGAAGGGGAAGGGTGAGCTGTGACAAAGCGAGCGAGAGGCATGGACATATATACACTGCCAAACGTGAGGTAGATAGCTAATGGGAAGCAGCCACATAGCACAGGGAGATCAGCTCAGTGCTGATAGGGGTGGGATAGGGAGGGTGGGAGGGAGGGAGATGCAAGAGGGAAGAGATATGAGAACATATGTATATGTATAACTGATTCACTTTGTTATAAAGCAGAAACTAACACACCATTGTAAAACAATTATACCCCATAAAGATGTTAAAAAAAAAAAAAAAAGTCATGTACCACAATGTTCATTGCATCTCTATTTACAATAGCCAGGACATGGAAGCAACCTAAGCATCCATCGACAGATGAACGGATAAAGAAGATGTGGCACATATATACAATGGAATATTACTCAGCCATAAAAAGAAACGAAACTGAGTTATTTGTAGTGAGGTGAATGGACCCAGAGTCTGTCATACTGAGTGAAGTTAAGTCACTCAGAAGGAGAAAAACAAATGCCATATGCTAACACATATATATGGAATCTAAAAAAAAAAAAAAACGTCCTGAAGAACCTAAGGCCAGGACAGGAATAAAGAAACAGACATAGAGAATGGACTTGAGGGAGGGGGAACGGTAAGCTGGGACGAAGTGAGAGAGTGGCATGGACATATATAAACTACCAATATAAAATAGATACCTAGTGGGAAGCAGACACATAGCCCAGGGAGATCAGCTTGGTGTTTTGTGACCACCTAGAGGGGTGGGATAGGGAGGGTGGGAGGGAGATGCAAGAGGGAGGGGATATGGGGATATATGTGTATGTGTAGCTGATTCACTTTGTTATACAGCAGAAACTAACACACGACTGTAAAGCAACTATACTCCAATAAAGATGTTAAATATATATATATAAATAAATAAAAATAACAAGTCAGAGTACACAGTATCAGAGATGGAAATCACAGAATAGACATATTTTAATGATGAATTTAATTGAAAAGAGAAAAATTGAAGGCCTGGCTGAAAATTTAAAAACTGGGAAATAGGTATGGATTAATAAAGATCATACTAAAAAAGTCTTACAGTTAATGTGAAATTGTTAAACATACGAACTGGGGAATCCAGCATTTTCTGAGGAGCATTTCATGTATCAATTTCTTTACAATTCACAAATGGAAGACAGGAAGTATTATTATCCTAGCCATGCAAAGACAAGAATCCATTCATCTTAACAAAAAATTAACATTCCTGAACAACGCCAAACATAGATCTGACCTCTCACCTCCTTCTGGTAGGAAATTACATGTGCCAAATTCCTCTGTCTCTGGATAACTTAGCATTAAATCAAACAGTTGGAGGTAGGTAAGGACTTAATATTCCTGATAGGAAACTCTTTGTGAATCCAAGAGTAAACCTCCATGGTTCCACAAACCTGTCACTTTCGTGCTATATTCCTGAACCCTCTACTCTTTTAACCCCTTGATTTTATTACTGATTGAAATTTATATCAATTATGATCATAATAGCTACTTTACAGTTTAATTCATTTATAATTTGAATAACTCAGTCTGTATCATTGCCCACATACAATAACTTCCTAAAATAGAGTAAGGGAGTCGAAATCTGTGTTTAGTCCCACACTTGGTTGCACTAATCATTTTTTTCTAAGCATGCCACCTCTCAGAGGGGAACTGTGGGAGACTAATCTTTATTCCTTTGGCCTTTCTGACTGAGGTCAAGAGAGTGAGGATATAGTCAATGAGCACTAATTCACGAGTGAGGGTTAGAGGTAGAAATCATTCAATGTCTCCCACAAGGCAGAGAAATGTGGTACTAAAAAAAATGAAGGGGTCAGTAATTTAGTCATTTGAAGGATCAGTGTGATATCAGCACTGTGGAAACTTGTGTCAAAAGGGTTTTATAAAAATTTATGATTCTCATACAAAACCAAACTGAATACATGGCAAGATTTTATTTATCTCATTAATTAATGAGAGAACAAGTAAGATATCAAAAAATTTCAAATGATTATTCAAAGGGCTCATACATGTGCAATGCTGAAATGAATTTGCTAACAGATGCAAAAATGGTCAGTATTCAAGGGCAATGAAATATAATTTTTGAAATCATCTTGGGGGGCATCAATTACATTGTCAACCACCTGACAAAATTTATTTGCATGTCACTGAACAGGGACCGTTCACTTTACTATGAACGTCAAACTTCTACATCACCCAGGAATCTTTGTGCCCATTTCTAAATATTACACAGGTTTTTAATCAGCCAAGTTGGTCTGAGGGCATCTCCCCCATTGGGTTACAGGCAGTCACCAAGCACTCTACCAACCAACCCACTTCTTTTGCTTAGCCGGTTCTTTTAAATCACTGGCACATGTGAATTCCCCTTAAAGTCATGGTTTTCAGGATCTGACTTGACCTAATATATTCCATGATACACAGACATACTATGGTAGAGTTTAATGGCTCACTACACTGCTTCATCATATAATAGAGAGATTGAATAGGACGTACATAATTAACTTTGTTGATAAAATACTAAGGATCTTCTGAAAGAAGTAGATAGCTGTCCTCTCAGCTTTAACTGCAAATGCTCAGTAAAGGCTCACAGTATTTTTTAGTATGAAAATTGGTTGGAGTAATTGCATTTGAATCTGCCCACAAAACAGATAGTTCTACATGTGCCTTTAAAATAGAACTAAGCTTTGTTACAAATTCAGTCTTTGGAATAAAAATCTACAACTGTTTTTTTAAAAAATTTTGTCTTGGGACTTCCCTGGTGGCACTGTGGTTAAGAATCCGCCTGCCAATGCAGGGGACACGGCTTCGAGCACTGGTCTGGGAAGATCCCACATGCAATGGAGCTACAAAGCCCGTGCGCCACAACTACTGAGCCTGCGCTCTAGAGCCCACGAGCCACAGCTACTGAGCCTGTGTGCCACAACTACTGAAGCCCCTGTGCCTAGAGCCCGTGCTCCGCAATGAGAGGCCACCGCAGTGAGAGGCCTGCGCACCGCAATGAAGAGTTGCCACTCGCCACAACTAGAGAAAGCCCATGCGCAGCAACGAAGACCCAATGCAGCCAAAAATAAATTAATTAAAAAAAATTTTTTTGTCCTAAAACTAGTATAATCTGGGTGTCCCCTAGTCCACTCCTCTGGGTTTACATTTTTCTGTAATATCCAATTTAATATCCAAGCCCTGACCCCTAAACTATAGGAACTCCTGCACCCTTCCAAATATAATGGACAACTCCCCCATTCTTCACTCTCTAAATCACCAAAAACATAAGGCTCTAGGATTTAACAGATTCCTCCCAAGGCTTTGGGAATGAGGAGGAAATGACAACACAGCGTAAAATAACATCTTAGCATTCTTAAAGTCTATTGGGCTCTCTGCGTTCATTGGAATCTCTCCCTGGCTGCTTTGCTCTGGAGATCTCATTCGCTTCCTATGTTCCTGGCCTCTCCTTGCTACCTTCACTGATGGCCTTTTTCCCATCTCTCATCTCCCAGGGATCCCCACGTACCTTAGTTCCAAGGATCCCCACATGTGCTGGGGACACATACCCCCAAAGAACACTAAAATGTGACAGAGCAGTTTCACCATTTTCTGTCAAGCCTCTTCTTGCATCTGGGCAAAGTGGTGGTGGTCAGGGGATCTCAGTTTCATAACTAAAAATGCCATTGTCATGTTTTTCTAAATAAGTCAGCCATCTAGCTTGGATTTCCATTCTTATCAGCAAAAGTACCAGCCAGAGCTTTGAAATTATAATTTACCTTAACGGGCTCCAGATCAAATTCTTAGTGCTCCAGCCACCACAGTAGCATATAAGAGAAGGAAGCAATAGCAAAACGTATGTGTTCCCCATTCCCGAGCAAACCACGAGTGATGTCATTTTTTTCTTATCCCCATAATAGCATATGTAGGGTACATAAATTAGACTCTAAATACTTTTAAAGTTTAGGGGCAAAATATAAGCGACTAATATGTAAATCAAACTTAACGATGTTATAAATCACCAATTAGAGAAATATTTTCTTCCAAATATTTCTAGGAGCTAAAATTACGCACTGTAGTACTCCTGAAAGGCAGATAATAATAGTAGCTCATTTTAAAATGTATTATGTATACTACCAAAAAAGGAATTAAGATGGCTGAGATCAATGACACATCTTCATCAAATGACATGTCATCAAAATCAGTCATCAAAATCATTAAAACAAGGAATAAAGGACAGAAACAAAATAGTGATGGAAAATGGGAAGAGGGAAATCACCTTTCGTTTATTATTGTTACTACTGTAAAACTCTCACAGGTACAGCAACTCTTTTGATTCTGACAGCCTCCCCTGGGCGAGGTAGGAGCCATGGCAATATTGCCATTTACAGATAAAATAACTAAGGTATACAGAGGCTAGATGATTTGCCCCAGTCCAGAGAGTCTGAAGTGGCAAGTCCAGGTTTGGAAATTATATCATCTGACTCCAAGCCCAAAGTTCATTCCTTTCCACCATGCCACCTTGAGATTACAAAAAAATAATTTTTTGACCATTTTTATTGAAGTATTGTTAATTTACAATGTTGTGTTAGTTTCATGGGTACAGCAAAGTGATCTGGCTTCATATGTATGTATATATATTTATATACATATATTCTTTTTCAGATTCTTTTTCATTATAGGTTATTACAAGAGACTGAATATAGTTCCCTGCACTATATAGTAGGTCCTTGTTGTTTATCTGTTTTATACAAAGCAGTGTGTATACGTTAAAAAAAATTTTTTAATTTGTAATATAAGTAGGACTAACAACATACTGTTAGAACTGTCTAGCAAACGCAACACCTTTAACACTTTAAGACTCTTAGATTTCAAGAGTCTAAGAGTGATTAGATTGATTGATTAGAAATCTGCAATAAAACTTCAGCATCCCAGAGAAATATTCCAGAACTACAAGACCCACGGCTGACAGAAGCAAATGTTCCCATAATGATTATCTGTGCTCTCTGCACAGTCCCTGACCCCTCAAACCTCTGAACACCTCACTGCACTTCTACCCTAAACACTTGGTCTTGAATTGTCTTTCTGTGCAGTTGTGGAATTTGAACCTACTTTTTTCAAGGGACTATAAGTGTTACACCATCCCTTCCATTTAAATCACTGCAGCAGAAGACATATCGAGGCCACTGATTAAGGCCTCCAGCTATTACCTTGATAATCTGACTCCTAAACCCTTTTAACTGTGCTGATCTTCAACCCAGGAACCTCCTTATTTCCAGCTGGGCTATCATCCCAGGCCGTTTCCCTTTCTAAATTGCTGCTACATTTTCCTCACATGCCTGCCTATACAGGATCAACTCATACTAAACCTAGCTGAAATATGGGAAACATCCCACAGATAATGAATTTTACCCATATCACACAATAACTGTCGATCATAGCAGCTCCCTTACCTTCATGCTGGCAACAGAAAATAAATTAACACATTTGCTTGTATTCATTGGATAGTTTGTGTTATTTTTATCAGTTATTCTTGAGAGAGATATATATACATGTATAAGTGGGGGAGAGAGAGAGAGAGGGGAGTGAGAGAGAGTGGGAGGGAGAGGGAGAAGTGGGAGAAGGCACTTTCTCAGGTTTCCTCATGGTGAGATCCAACTACGATTACATTCTTGAGAACATAATTTTTGCTGAATCATTTGAAGCTTGCTGCTGGGAAAAGAATCTATTCTAAAAGAAACTAGTAGATGATACTGGAGGCTTCCGGAAAGATGGCGGAAGAGTAAGACGCGGAGATCACCTTCCTCCCCACAGATAGACCAGGAATACATCTACACATGGAACAACTCCTACAGAACACCTAATGAACGCTGGCAGAAGACCTCAGACCTCCCAAAAGGCAAGAAACCCCCCACGTACCTGGGTAGGGCAAAAGAAAAAAGAATAAACAGAGACAAAAGAATAGGGACGGGACCTGCACCAGTGGGAGGGAGCTGTGAAGGAGGAAATGTTTCCACACACTAGGAAGCCCCTTCGCGGGCGGAGACTGCGGGTGGCGGAGGGGGGAAGCTTTGGAGCTGCGGAGGAGAGCACAGCAACAGGGGTGCGGAGGGCAAAGCGGAGAGATTCCCGCACAGAGGATCAGTGCCGACCGGCACTCACCAGCCCGAGAGGCTTGTCTGCTCACCCGCAGGGGGGGAGCGGGGCTGGAAGTTGAGGCTCGGGCTTCGGTCGGAGCGCCGGGACAGGACTGGGGTTGGTGGTGTGAACACAGCCTGCAGGGGGTTAGTGCGCCACGGCTAGAGGGGAGGGAGTCCGGGGAAAAGTCTGGACCTGCCGAAGAGGCAAGAGACTTCTTACCTCTTTGTTTCCTGGTGCGCGAGGAGAGGGGATTAAGACCGCTGCTTAAAGGAGCTCCAGAGACGGGCGCGAGCCGCGGCTAAAAGCGCGGACCCCAGAGACGGGCATGAGACGCTAAGGCTGCTGCTGCCGCCACCAAGAAGCCTGTGTGCGAGCACAGGTCACTGTCCACACCCCGCTTCCAGGGAGCCTGTGCAGCCCGCCACTGCCAGGTCCCCGGGATTCAGGGTCAACTCCTCTGGGAGAACGCACGGCGCGCCCCAGGCTGGTGCAACGTCACGCCGGCCTCTGCCTCCGCAGGCCTGCCCCACACTCCATGCCCCTCCCTCCCCACCCCCCCACCCTGGCCTGAGTGAGCCAGAGATCCCGAGTCAGCGGCTCCTTTAACCCCGTCCTGTCTGAGAGAAGAACAGACGCCCTCCGGCGACCTACACGCAGAGGCGGGGCCAAATCCAAAGCTGAGCCCCTGGGAGCTGTCAGAACAAAGAAGAGAAAGGGAAATCTCTCCCAGCAGCCTCAGAAGCAGGGGATTAAAGCTCCACAATCAACTTGGTGTACCCTTCATCTGTGGAATACATGAATAGACAACGAATCATCCCAAATTAAGGAGGTGGACCTTGAGAGCAAGATTTATGATTTTTTCCCCCTTTTCCTCTTTTTGTGAGTGTGTATGCTTCTGTGTGAGATTTTGTCTGTATAGCTTTGCTTCCACCATTTGTCCTAGGGTTCTATACGTCCGTTTTTTTCTTTTCTCTTAATAATTATATTTTTATTTTAATAAATTTATTATATTTTATCTTACTTTATTTTACTTCTTCTCCTTTTTTTCCTTCCTTCCCTCCTTCCTTCCTTCCTCCCTCCTTTCTTTCTTTCTTTCTTTCTTTCTCTCTTTCTACTTCTACTAATTCTTTCTTTCTACTTTTTCTCCCTTTTATTCTGAGCCGTGTGGATGAAAGGCTCTTGGTGCAGCAGCCAGGAGTCAGTGCTGTGCCTCTGAGGAGGGAGAGCCAACTTCAGGACACTGGTCCACAAGAGACCTCCCAGCTCCACATAATATCAAACGGCAAAAATCTCGCAGAGATCTCCATCTCAACACCAGCATCCAGCTTCACTCAACGACCAGCAAGCTACAGTGCTGGACATCCTATGCCAAACAACTAGCAAGACAGGAACACAACCCCACCCATTAGCAGAGAGGCTGCCTAAAATCATAATAAGTCCACAGACACCCCAAAACACACCACCAGATGTGGACCTGCCCACCAGAAAGACAAGATCCAGCCTCATCCACCACAACACAGGCACTAGTCCCCTCCACCAGGAAGCCTACACAACCCACTGAACCAACCTTAGCCACTGGGGACAGACACCAAAAACAACGGGAACTACGAACCTGCAGCCTGCAAAAAGGAGACCCCAAACACAGTAAGATAAGCAAAATAAGAAGACAGAAAAACACACAGCAGATAAAGGAGCAAATAAAAACCCACCAGACCTAACAAATGAAGAGGAAATAGGCAGTCTACTTGAAAAAGAATTCAGAATAATGATAGTAAAGATGATCCAAAACCGTGGAAATAGAATGGAGAAAATACAAGAAACATTTAACAAGGAACTAGAAGAACTAAAGATGAAACAAACAACGATGAACAACACAATAAATGAAATTAAAAATACTCTAGATGGGATCAATAGCAGAATAACTGAGGCAGAAGAATGGATAAGTGACCTGGAAGATAAAGTAGTGGAAATAACTACTGCAGAGCAGAATAAAGAAAAAAGAATGAAAAGAACTGAGGACAGTCTCAGAGACCTCTGGGACAACATCAAATGCACCAACATTCAAATTATAGGGGTTCCAGAAGAAGAAGAGAAAAAGAAAGGGACTGAGAAAATATTTGAAGAGATTATAGTTGAAAACTTCCCTAATATGGGAAAGGAAATAGTTAATCAAGTCCAGGAAGCACAGAGAGTCCCATACAGGATAAATCCAAGGAGAAATACGCCAAGACACATATTAATCAAACTGTCAAAAATTAAATACAAAGAAAACATATTAAAAGCAGCAAGGGAAAAACAACAAATAACACACAAGGGAATCCCCATAAGGTTAACCACTAATCTTTCAGCAGAAACTCTGCAAGCCAGAAGGGACTGGCAGGACATATTTAAAGTGATGAAGGAGAAAAACCTGCAACCAACATTATTCTAGCCAGCAAGGATCTCATTCAGATTTGATGGAGAAATAAAAACCTTTACAGTCAAGCAAAAGCTGAGACTTCAGCACCACCAAACCAGCTTTACAACAACTGCTAAAGGAACTTCTCTAGGCAAAAAACACAAGAGAAGGAAAAGACCTACAATAACGAACCAAAACAATTAAGAAAATGGGAATAGGAACATACATATCAATAATTACCTTAAATATAAACAGACTAAATGCTCCCACCAAAAGACACACATTGGCTGAATGGATACAAAAGCAAGACCCATATATTTGCTGTCTACAAGAGACCCACTTCAGACCTAGAGACACATACAGACTGAAAGTAACGGGATGGAAAAAGATATTTCATGCAAATGGAAACCAAAAGAAAGCTGGAATAGCAATTCTATCAGACAAAATAGACTTTAAAATAAAGACTATTAGAAGAGAAAAAGAAGGACACTACATAATGATCAAGGGATCGATCCAAGAAGAAGATATAACAATTGTAAATATTTATACACCCAACATAGGAGCACCTCAATACATAAGGCAAATACTAACAGCCATAAAAGGGGAGATCGACAGTAACACATTCATAGTAGGGAACTTTAACACCCCACTTTCACCCATGGACAGATCATCCAAAATGAAAATAAATAAGGAGACACAAGCTTTAATTGATAAATTAAACAAGATGGACTTAATTGATATTTATAGGACATTCCATCCAAAAACAACAGAATACACATTTGTCTCAAGTGCTCATGGAACATTCTCCATGATAGATCATATCTAGGGTCACAAATCAAGCCTTGGTAAATTTATGAAAATTGAAATTGTATCAAGTATCTTTTCCGACCACAATGCTATGAGACTAGATATCAATTACAGGAAAAGATCTGTAAAAAATACAAACACATGGAGGCTAAATAATATACTACTTGATAACGAAGTGATCACTGAAGAAATCAAAGAGAAAATCAAAAAATACCTAGAAACAAATAATAATGGAGACACAACAACCCAAAATCTATGGGATGCAGCAGAAGCAGTTCTAAGAGGGAAGTTTATAGCAATACAATCCTACCTTAAGAAACAGGAAACATCTCGAAAACAATACCTAACCTTGCACCTAAAGCAATTAGAGAAACAAGAACAAAAAAACCCCAAAGTTAGCAGAAGGAAAGAAATCATAAAGATCAGATCAGAAATAAATGAAAAAGAAATGAAGGAAACGATAGCAAAGATGAATAAAACTAAAAGCTGGTTCTTTGAGAAGATAAACAAAATTGATAAACCATTAACCAGACTCATCAAGAAAAAAAGGGAGAAGACTCAAATCAATAGAATTAGAAATGAAAAAGGAGAAGTAACAACTGACACTGCAGAAATACAAAAGATCATGAGATTACTACAAGCAGCTCTATGCCAATAAAATGGACAACCTGGAAGAAATGGACAGATTCTTAGAAATGCACAACCTGCCAAGACTGAATCAGGAAGAAATAGAAAATATGAACAGACCAATCACAAGCACTGAAATTGACACGGTGATTAAAAATCTTCCAACAAACAAAAGCCCAGGACCAGATGGCTTCACAGGCGAATTCTATCAAACATTTAGAAAAGAGCTAACACCTATCCTTCTCAAACTCTTCCAAAATATAGCAGAGGGAGGAACACTTCCAAACTCATTCTACGAGGCCACCATCACCCTGATACCAAAACCAGACAAAGATGTCACAAAGCAAGAAAACTACAGGCTAATATCACTGATGAACATAGATGCAAAAATTCTCAACAAAATACTAGAAAACAGGATCCAACAGCATCATACACCATAATCAAGTGGGGTTTATTCCAGGAATGCAAGGATTCTTCAATATATGCAAATCAATCAACGTGATACACCATATTAACAAACTGAAGGAGAAAAAAACATGATCATCTCAATAGATGCAGAGAAAGATTTCGACAAAATTCAACAGCCATTTATGATAAAAACCCTGCAGAAAGTAGGCACAGAGGGAACTTTCCTCAACATAATAAAGGACATATATGACAAACCCACAGCCAACATCGTCCTCAATGGTGAAAAACTGAAAGCATTTCCACTAAGATCAGGAACAAGACAAGGTTGTCCACTCTCACCACTCTTATTCAACATAGTTTTGGAAGTATTACCCACAGCAGTCAGAGAAGAAAAGTAAATAAAAGGAATCCAAATCGGAAAAGAAGAAGTAAAGCTGTCACTGTTTGCAGATGACATGATACTATACATAGATAATACTAAAGATGCTACCAGAAAACTACTAGAGCTAATCAATGAATTCGGTAAAGTAGCAGGATACAAAATTAATGCACAGAAATCCCTGGCATTCCTATACGCTAATGATGAAAAATCTGAAAGTGAAATCAAGAAAACACTCCCATTTACCATTGCAACAAAAAGAATAAAATACATAGGAATAAACCTACCTAAGGAGACAAAAGACCAGTATGCAGAAAATTATAAGACACTGATGAAAGAAATTAAAGATGATACAAATAAATGGAGAGATATACCATGCTCTTGGATTGGAAGAATCAACATTATGAAAATGACTCTACTACCCAAAGCAATCTACAGATTCAATGCAATCTCTATCAAACTACCACTGGCATTTTTAACAGAACTAGAACAAAAACTTTCACAATTTGTATGGAAACACAAAAGACCCCGAATAGCCAAAGCAATCTTGAGAACGAAAAACGGAGCTGGAGGAATCAGGCTCCCTGACTTCAGACTATACTACAAAGCTACAGTAATCAAGGCAGTATGGTACTGGCACAAAAACAGAAAGATCAATGGAACAGGATAGAAAGCCCAGAGATAAACCCACGCACATATGGTCACCTTATCTTTGATAAAGGAGGCAGGAATGTACAGTGGAGAAAGGACAGCCTCTTCAACAAGTGGTGCTGGGAAAACTGGACAGGTACATGTAAAAGTATGAGATTAGATCACTCCCTAACACCATACACAAAAATAAGCTCAAAATGGATTAAAGACCTAAATGTAAGGCCAGAACCTATCAAACTCTTAGAGGAAAACATAGGCAGAACACTCTACGACATAAATCACAGCAAGATCCTTTCTGACCCACCTCCTAGAGAAATGGAAATAAAAATAAACAAATGGGACCTAATGAAACTTCAAAGCTTTTGCACAGCAAAGGAAACCATAAACAAGACCAAAAGACAACCTTCAAAATGGGAGAAAATATTTGCAAATGAAGTAACTGACAAAGGATTAATCTCCAAAATTTATAAGCAGTTCATGCAGCTCAATAACAAAAAACCAAACAACCGAATCCAAAAATGTGCAGAAGACCTAAATAGGCATTTCTCCAAAGAAGATATACAGAATGCCAACTAACACATGAAAGAATGCTCAACATCATTAATCATTAGAGAAATGCAAATCAAAACTACAATGAGATATCATCTCACACCAGTCAGAATGGCCATCATCAAAAGATCTAGAAATAATAAATGCTGGAGAGGGTGTGGAGAAAAGGGAACCCTCTTGCACTGCTGGTGGAAATGTAAATTGATACAGCCATTGTGGAGAACAGTATGGAGGTTCCTTAAAAAACTACAAATAGAACTACCATATGACCCAGCAATCTCACTACTGGGCATATACCCTGAGAAAACCATAATTCAAAAAGAGTCATGTACCAAAATGTTCATTGCAGCTCTATTTACAATAGCCCGGAGATGGAAACAACCTAAGTGTCCATCATCGGATGAATGGATAAAGAAGAAGTGGCACATATATACAATGGAATCTTACTCAGCCATAAAAAGAAACGAAATTGAGCTATTTGTAAGGAGGTGGATAGACCTAGAGTCTGTCATACGGAGTGAAGTAAGTCAGAGAGAGACAAATACCGTATGCTAACACATATATATGGAATTCAAGAAAAAAAATGTCATGAAGAACCTTGGGTTAAGACAGGAATAAAGACACAGACCTACTAGAGAATGGACTTGAGGATATGGGGAGGGGGAAGGGTAAGCTGTGACAAAGCGAGAGAGTGGCATGGACATATATACACTACCAAACGTAAGGTAGATAGCTAGTGGGAAGCAGCCGCATAGCACAGGGAGATCAGCTCGGTGCTGATAGGGGTGGGATAGGGAGGGTGGGAGGGAGGGAGACGCAAGAGGGAAGAGATATGGGAACATATGTATATGTATAACTGATTCACTTTGTTATAAAGCAGAAACTAACACACCATTGTAAAGCAATTATACTCCAATAAAGATGTAAATAAAAATAAAAATAAAAGAAGCTAGTACTTAATGCTTTGGAAATGCTTCTTAGAATTTCAAAAGGAAAAGAAATTTTCTGAAGAATCAACTCTGTACTAAAAACTTTATTCTTTTCTAATGTCCCCAACTCAAAAAATTATAATAGAAAACTAAATTCAACTTTCACTTAAAGTCAACATGAACAACTAACTACATATTTTTCAAACTCCTTTTAAATCTTTCAAAAATTATTGAATTCCATCCTCTCAATAAAAGTTGCTTTCCTTGTCTTTTGTTCTCCAAACATCCAAGTCTCATTGATTTGAGACTAAGATTAGATGCACTAGGAGAGAACAATTTTACATCAATTTTAAGATGAACCATCTTGTGTGTCTTAATATATGGAAGCAGGAGACGGGGGAAGATGGCGGAAGAGTAAGACGTGGAGATCGCCTTCCTTCTCACGGATACACCAGAAATACATCTACACGTGGAACAACTCCTACAGAACACCTACTGAAGGCTGGCAGAAGACCTCAGAGCTCCCAAAAGGCAAGAAACTCCCCACGTACCTGGGTAGGGCAAAAGAAAAAAGAAAAAACAGAGACAAAAGAATAAGGACGGCACCTGCACCAGTGGGAGGGAGCTGTGAAGGAGGAAAAGTTTCCACACACTAGGAAGCCCCTCCGCGGGCAGAGACTGCGGGAGGCTGAGGGGGGAGCTTCGGGACCGCGGAGTGGTGCACAGCGACGGGTGTGGAGGGCAAAGCGGGGAGATTCCTGCACAGACGATCGGTGCCGACCGGCACTCACCAACCCGAGAGGCTTGTCTGCTCACCCGCCGGGGCGGGCGGGGCTGCGAGCTGAGGCTCGGGTTTCGGTTTTGGACGGAGCGCAGGGAGAGGACTGGGGTTGGCAGCTTGAACATAGCCTGAAGGGGTTGGTGCGCCACGACTAGCCGGGAGGGAGTTCGGGGAAAAGCCTGCACCGGCCGAAGAGGCAAGAGACTTTTTCTTCCCTCTTTGTTTCCTGGTGCGCGAGGAGAGGGGTTTAAGAGCGCTGCTTAAAGGAACTCCAGAGACGGGCGCGAGCCGCGGCTAAAAGCGCGAACCCCAGAGACGGGCGCGAGCCGCGGCTGAGGGCGCGAGCCCCCGAGACGGGCGCGAGCCGCAGCGGGAAGCGCGAGCCCCAGAGACGGGCGCGAGCCGCGGCTGAAACCGCGGACCCCAGAGACGGGCGGGAGACGCTGGGGCTGCTGCTGCCGCCACCAGAGGGGCTGTGTGCGAGCACAGGTCACTCTCCGCGCCCCTCTTCCGCGGAGCCTGTGCAGGCCGCCACTGCCAGGTTCCCGGGATCCAGGGACAACTTCCCCGGGAGTACGCACGGCGGGTCTCAGGCTGGTGCAGCGTCACGCCGGCCTCTGCCGCAGCGTCACGCCGCCTCTGCCGCCGCAGGCCCGCCCCGCACGCAGTGCCCCTCCTTCCCCCATCCCTCAACCCCCGGCCTGAGTGAGCTGGAGCTCCCGAATCAGCGGCTCCTTTAACCCCGTCCTGTCTGAGCAAAAAACAGACGCCCTCCAGCGATCTGCGCGCAGGGGCAGGGCTGGGTACAAAGCTGAGCTCCTGTGAGCTGTCAGAGCAGGGAGGAGAGGGGGAGGTCTCTCCCGGCAGCCGCGGAGGTGGCGGATTGAAGCTCCACAATCAACTTGATGTGCCCTGCATTGTGGAATACCTGAATAGACAGGGAGTGATCCCAAATTGAAGAGGGGGAATTTAGGAGCGAGATCTGTGATTTTTTTCCCTTTTCCTCTTTTTGTGAATGTGTGCGTGTATGCTTCTGTGTGAGATCTTGTCTGTATACTCTTGCTTCCACCATTTGTCCTAGGGCTCTATCCGTCCATGGTTTTTTTTTTTTAAAAAAAAAAATTTTTTTTTCTTAATAATTAATTTTAATTGTAATAACTATTGAACTTTACCTTCGTTCTTTCTTTCTTTCTTTCCTTCCCTCCTTCCCTCCTTTAGACAGCGAATCACCCCAGGTTGAGGGGGTGGTCTCTGGGAGCAGGATTTATGATTTTTCCCCCTTTGCCTCTCTTTGTGAACGTGTATGTGTATGCTTCTGTGTAAGATTTTCTCTGTATAGCTTTGCTTCCAACATTTGTCCTAGGGCTCTATCCGTCCATGGTTTTTTTTAAAAAAAAATTTTTTTTTCTTAATAATTAATTTTAATTGTAATAACTTTATTGTACTTTACCTTCGTCCTTTCTTTCTTTCTTTCCTTCCTTCCTTCCCTCCTTTAGACAACGAATCACCCCAAATTGAGGAGGTGGTCTCTGGGAGCAGGATTTATGATTTTTCCCCCTTTGCCTCTCTTTGTGAACGTGTATGTGTATGCTTCTGTGTAAGATTTTCTCTGTATAGCTTTGCTTCCAACATTTGTCCTAGGGCTCTATCCGTCCATGGTTTTTTTTAAAAAAATTTTTTTTTCTTAATAATTAATTTTAATTGTAATAACTTTATTGTACTTTACCTTCGTTCTTTCTTTCTTTCTTTCCTTCCTTCCTTCCCTCCTTTAGACAGCGAATCACCCCAGGTTGAGGAGGTGGTCTCTGGGAGCAGGATTTATGATTTTTCCCCCTTTGCCTCTCTTTGTGAACGTGTATGTGTATGCTTCTGTGTAAGATTTTCTCTGTATAGCTTTGCTTCCAACATTTGTCCTAGGGCTCTATCCGTCCATGGTTGTTAAAAAAAATTTTTTTTTCTTTCTTAATAATTAATTTTAATTGTAATAACTTTATTGTACTTTACCTTCATTCTTTCTTTCTTTCCTTCCTTCCTTCCCTCCTTTAGACAGCGAATCACCCCAGGTTGAGGAGGTGGTCTCTGGGAGCAGGATTTATGATTTTTCCCCCGTTGCCTCTCTTTGTGAACGCGTATGTGTATGCTTCTGTGTAAGATTTTCTCTGTATAGCTTTGTTTCCAACATTTGTCCTAGGGTTCTATCCGTTCTTTTTTTTTTTTTTTTTTTCTTTCTAAATATTTTTTAGTACAATAACTATATTATACTTTATTTTATTTTTACTGTATCATCTTTCTTTCTGTCTTTTTTCCTTCTTTCCCTCCTTCCTTCCTCCCTTCCTCCCTCCCTCCCTCCCTCCTTTCTTTCCTTCTTTGCTTCTTTCTTCCTTCCTTCCTTTCCTCCTTTCCTTCTTTCTTTCCTCATACTTCTACTAATTCTCTCTACATTTTCTCCTTCTTTCCCTCCTTCCTTCCTTCCTTCCCCCCTCCCTCCCTTTCTTTCCTTCTTTGCTTCTTTCTTCCTTCCTTCCTTTCCTCCTTTCCTTCTTTCTTTCCTCATACTTCTAATTCTCTCTACATTTTCTCCTTCTTTCCCTCCTTCCTTCCTTCCTTCCTTCCTTCCTTCCTCCCTCCCTCCCTCCCTCCCTCCTTTCTTTCCTTCTTTGCTTCTTTCTTCCTTTCCTCCTTTCCTTCTCTCTTTCCTCAAACTTCTACTAATTCTCTCTACATTTTCTCCTTTCCCTCCTTCTTTCCTTCCTTCCTCCCTCCCTCCCTCCCTCCTTTCTTTCCTTCTTTGCTTCTTTCTTCCTTCCTTCCTTTCCTCCTTTCCCTCTTTCTTTCCTCATACTTCTACTAATTCTCTCTACATTTTCTCCTTCTTTCCCTCCTTCCTTCCTTCCATCCTCCCTCCCTCCCTCCTTTCTTTCCTTCTTTGCTTCTTTCTTCCTTCCTTCCTTTCCTCCTTTCCTTCTTTCTTTCCTCATACTTCTAATAATTCTCTCTACTTTTCCTCCCTTTTATTCTGAGCCGTGTGGATGAAAGGCTCTTGGTGCTCCAGCCCAGGAGGCAGGGCTCTGCCTCTGAGGTAGGAGAGCCAACTTCAGGACACTGGTCAACAAGAGACCTCCCAGCTCCACATAATATTAAACGGTGGAAATCTCCCAGAGACCTCCATCTTAACACCAGCACCCAGCTTCACTCAACGACCAGCAAGCCACAGTGCTGGACAACCTATGCCAAACAACTAGCAAAACAGGAACACAACCCCACCCATTAGCAGAGAGGCTGCCTAAAATCATAACAAGGCCACAGACACCCCAAAACACACCACCAGACGTGAACCTGCCCACTAGAGAGACAAGATCCAGCCTCATCCAGCACAACACAGGCACTAGTCCCCTCCACCAGGAAGCCTACACAACCCGCTGAAACAACCTTAGCCACTGGAGACAGACATCAAAAACAACGGGAACTACGAACGTGCAGCCTGCAAAAAGGAGACCCCAAACACAGTAAGATAAGCAAAATGAGAAGACAGAAAAACACACAGCAGATGAAGGAGCAAGATAAAAACCCACCAGACCTAACAAATGAAGAGGAAATAGGCAATCTACCTGAAAAAGAATTCAGAATAATGATAGTAAGGATGATCCAAAATCTTGGAAGTAGAATGGACAAAATGCAAGAAACAGTTAACAAGGACCTACAAGAACTAAAGATGAAACAAGTAACGATGAACAACGCAATAAATGAAATTAAAAGTACTCTATATAGGATCAATAGCAGAATAACTGAGGCAGAAGAACGGATAAGTGACCTGGAAGATAAAGTAGTGGAAATAACTACTGCAGAGCAGAATAAAGAAAAAAGAATGAAAAGAACTGAGGACAGTCTCAGAGAGCTCTGGGACAACATTAAACGCACCAACATTCGAATTATAGGGGTTCCAGAAGAAGAAGAAAAAAAGAAAGGGACTGAGAAAATATTTGAAGAGATTATAGTTGAAAACTTCCCTAATATGGGAAAGGAAATAGTTAATCAAGTCCAGGAAGCACAGAGAGTCCCATACAGGATAAATCCAAGGAGAAATACGCCAAGACACATATTAATCAAACTATCAAAAATTAAATACAAAGAAAGCATATTAAAAGCAGCAAGGGAAAAACAACAAATAACACACAAGGGAATCCCCATAAGGTTAACAGCTGATCTCTCAGCAGAAACCCTACAAGCCAGAAGGGAGTGGCAGGACATACTGAAAGTGATGAAGGAGAAAAACCTGCAACCAAGACTACTCTACCCAGCAAGGATCTCATTCAGATTTGATGGAGAAATTAAAACCTTTACAGACAAGCAAAAGCTGAGAGAGTTCAGCACCACCAAACCAGCTTTACAACAAATGCTAAAGGAACTTCTCTAGATAAGAAATGCAAAAGAAGGAAACGACCTATAATAACGAACCCAAAACAATATAGAAAATGGGAATAGGAACATACATATCGATAATTACCTTAAATGTAAATGGACTAAATGCTCCCACCAAAAGACACAGATTGGCTGAATGGATACAAAAACAAGACCCTTATATATGCTGTCTACAAGAGACCCACCTCAGACCTAGAGACACATACAGACTGAAAGTAAGGGGATGGAAAAAGATATTCCATGCAAATGGAAACCAAAAGAAAGGTTGAGTAGCAATTCTCATATCAGACAAAATAGACTTTAAAATAAGGACTATTAAAAGGGATAAAGAAGGACACTACATAATGATCAAGGGATCGATCCAAGAAGAAGATATAACAATTGTAAATATTTATGCACCCAACATAGGAGCACCTCAATACGTAAGGCAAATACTAACAGCCATAAAAGGGGAAATTGACAGTAACACATTCATAGTAGGGGACTTTAACACCCCACTTTCACCCATGGACAGATCATCCAAAGTGAAAATAAATAAGGAAACACAAGCTTTAAATGATACATTAAACAAGATGGACTTAATTGATATTTATAGGACACTCCATCCAAAAACAACAGAATACACATTTTTCTCAAGTGCTCATGGAACATTCTCCAGGATAGATCATATCTTGGGTCACAAATCAAGCCTTGGTAAATTTAAGAAAATTGAAATTGTATCAAGTATCTTTTCTGACCACAACGCCATGAGACTAGATATCAATTACAGGAAAAGATCTGTAAAATATACAAACACATGGAGGCTAAACAATGCACTACTTAATAATGAAGTGATCACTGAAGAAATCAAAGAGGAAATAAAAAAATACCTAGAAACAAATGACAATGGAGACACAACGACCCAAAACCTATGGGATGCAGCAAAAGCAGTTCTAAGGGGGAAGTTTATAGCAATACAAGCCCACCTTAAGAAGCAGGAAACATCTCGAATAAACAACCTAACCTTGCACCTCAAGCAATTAGAGAAAGAAGAACAAAAAAGCCCCAAAGCTAGCAGAAGGAAAGAAATCATAAAAATTAGATCAGAAATAAATGAAAAAGAAATGAAGGAAACGATAGCAAAGATCAATAAAACGAAAAGCTGGTTCTTTGAGAAGATAAACAAAATAGATAAACCACTAGCCAGACTCATCAAGAAAAAAAGGGAGAAGACTCAAATCAATAGAATTAGAAATGAGAAAGGAGAAATAACAACTGACACTGCAGAAATAAAAAAAATCATGAGAGATTACTACAAGCAACTCTATGCCAATAAAATGGACAATCTGGAAGAAATGGACAAATTCTTAGAAATGCACAACCTGCCAAGACTGAATCAGGAAGAAATAGAAAATATGAACAGACCAATCACAAGCACTGAAATTGAAACTGTGATTAAAAACCTTCCAACAAACAAAAGCCCAGGACCAGATGGCTTCACAGGTGAATTCTATCAAACGTTTAGAGAAGAGCTAACACCTATCCTTCTCAAACTCTTCCAAAATATAGCAGAGGGAGGAACACTCCCAAATTCCTTCTACGAGGCCACCATCACCTTGATACCAAAACCAGACAAGGATGTCACAAAGAAAGAAAACTACAGGCCAATATCACTGATGAACATAGATGCAAAAATCCTCAACAAAATACTAGCAAACAGAATCCAACAGCACATTAAAAGGATCATACACCATGATCAAGTGGGGTTTATTCCAGGAATGCAAGGATTCTTCAATATACGCAAATCTATCAATGTGATAAACCATATTAACAAATTGAAGGAGAAAAACCATATGATCATCTCAATAGATGCAGAGAAAGCTTTCGACAAAATTCAACACCCATTTATGATAAAAACCCTGCAGAAAGTAGGCATAGAGGGAACTTTCCTCAACATAATAAAGGCCATATATGACAAGCCCACAGCAAACATCATCCTCAATGGTGAAAAACTGAAAGCATTTCCACTAAGATCAGGAACAAGACAAGGTTGCCCACTCTCACCACTCTTATTCAACATAGTTTTGGAAGTTTTAGCCACAGCAATCAGAGAAGAAAAGGAAATAAAAGGAATCCAAATCGGAAAAGAAGAAGTAAAGCTGTCACTGTTTGCAGATGACATGATACTATACATAGAGAATCCTAAAGATGCTACCAGAAAACTACTAGAGCTAATCAATGAATTTGGTAAAGTAGCAGGATACAAAATTAATGCACAGAAATCTCTGGCATTCCTATATACTAATGATGAAAAATCTGAAAGTGAAATCAAGAAAACACTCCCATTTACCATTGCAACAAAAAGAATAAAATATCTAGGAATAAACCTACCTAAGGATACGAAAGACCTGTATGCAGAAAATTATAAGACACTGATGAAAGAAATTAAAGATGATACAAATAGATGGAGAGATATACCATGTTCTTGGATGGGAAGAATCAACATTGTGAAAATGACTCTACTACCCAAAGCAATCTACAGATTCAATGCAATCCCTATCAAACTACCACTGGCATTTTTCACAGAACTAGAACAAAAAATTTCGCAATTTGTATGGAAACACAAAAGACCCCGAATAGCCAAAGCAATCTTGAGAACGAAAAAAGGAGCTGGAGGAATCAGGCTCCCTGACTTCAGACTATACTACAAAGCAACAGTAATCAAGACAGTATGGTACTGGCACAAAAACAGAAAGATAGATCAGTGGAACAGGATAGAAAGCCCAGAGATAAACCCACGCACATATGGACACCTTATCTTTGATAAAGGAGGCAGGAATGTACAGTGGAGAAAGGACAGCCTCTTCAATAAATGGTGCTGGGAAAACTGGACAGGTACATGTAAAAGTATGAGATTAGATCACTCCCTAACACCATACACAAAAATAAGCTCAAAATGGATTAAAGACCTAAATGTAAGGCCAGAAACTATCAAACTCTTAGAAGAAAACATAGGAAGAACACTCTATGACATAAATCACAGCAAGATCCTTTCTGACCCACCTCCTAGAGTAATGGAAATAAAAACAAAAATAAACAAATGGGACCTAATGAAACTTCAAAGCTTTTGCACAGCAAAGGAAACCATAATCAAGACCAAAAGACAACCCTCAGAATGGGAGAAAACATTTGCAAATGAAGCAACTGACAAAGGATTAATCTCCAATATTTACAAGCAGCTCATGCAGCTCAATAACAAAAAAACAAACAACCCCATCCAAAAATGGGCAGAAGACCTAAACAGACATTTCTCCAAAGAAGATATACAGAATGCCAACAAACACATGAAAGAATGCTCAACATCATTAATCATTAGAGAAATGCAAATCAAAACTACAATGAGATATCATCTCACACCAGTCAGAATGGCCATCATCAAAAAATCTAGAAACAATAAATGCTGGAGAGGGTGTGGAGAAAAGGGGACACTCTTGCACTGCTGGTGGGAATGTGAATTGGTTCAGCCACTATGGAGAACAGTATGGAGGTTCCTTAAAAAACTACAAATAGAATTACCATATGACCCAGCAATCCCACTACTGGGCATATACCCTGAGAAAACCAAAATTCAAAAAGAGTCATGTACCAAAATGTTCATTGCAGCTCTATTTACAATAGCCCGGAGATGGAAAGAACCTAAGCGCCCATCATCGGACGAATGGATAAAGAAGATGTGGCACATATACACAATGGAATATTACTCAGCCTTAAAAAGAAATGAAATTGAGTTATTTGTAATGAGATGGATAGACCTAGAGTCTGTCATACAGAGTGAAGTCAGAAAGAAAAAGACAAATACCGTATGCTAACCCATATATATGGAATTTAAGGAAAAAAATGTCATGAAGAACCTAGGGATAAGACAGGAATAGAGGCGCAGACCTACTGGAGAACGGACTTGAGGATATGGGGAGGGGGAACGGTGAGTTTTGACAGGGCGAGAGAGAGTCATGGACATATACACACTAACAAACGTAGTAAGGTAGATAGCTAGGGGGAAGCAGCCACAAGGCACAGGGATATTAGCTCGGGGCTTTGGGACAGCCTGGAGGGGTGGGATGGGGAGGGTGGGAGGGAGGGAGACGCAAGAGGGAAGACACATGGGAGCATATGTAAATGTATAGCTGATTCACTTTGTTATAAAGCAGAAACTAACACACTATTGTAAAGCAATTATACCCCAATAAAGATGTTAAAAAAAAAAAAATATATGGAAGCAAGACTAATTTATTTCATGAAATCAAATATCCTCAGAATTATTAATGTAGGCAGTGGCATATCTGAACACACAGTAAGGGGCCCTCACCTGGGGTGCCTCGGCTTTCACATGTGACTGCTTCCACAGAGGGAAAATATTCAATTAAATAAGTACCTAAAAGAGTGAGATTTACGTGTGTCAATTCACCAAAAATGTGTTTTTTAAATGAGATAAGTAGTTTGGGCTATTTCCTTTAGCAAACAAGAATGTGGTCCACTCTTTCTGTAAAATTTATTGACGGGTAGTGTGTGTGTGTGTGTGTGTGTGTGTGTGTGTGTGTGTGTGTAATATGTAATAAGGGGAGACTAAGCAAAGGTACAAACAGGAAGAAATAGCAATTCTACCAGAAAAGATAGCCCACTTTTACTGGGTAAGATTCACCCCAAATGAAAGGGATGAATTGTGGGAGCAGGTTGTGTGGTTGGTAGCATCCCACACAGTGCATGTGTATTCTGCAACATGGCAATGTATTCATTCCCCACAGACATGGATTCAAATAATCAACCCCCTCTACCTACAGGCATGGATGCTTCTTTCCACCGTCACACTAGGGATCCAGGGCTCACCTGGGGTCCAACAGCTGTTCTCGTTGCATGGCTGGGAAGTGTCTTCATTGGGTGTCTAATGTCAGGTCCCTAAATTACTTCTAGACGGGCTGTAAATGAGATGGGCCAGATCAAGTAACGCAAAGTTCCTGCTCATGTGAAGACTGACCACCAACTAAAACGGGTCTTTTTAGACCCTGCTCAGCTCCTGGGCACTCAAGCAAGCCCATCCCTGACTGTGGCCTCTGCCTCAGCCCACTCGATACCATGTCGTTATCCCAGCCCTGGGCCCCAGGTGTTCAGCTTCCTTCTCCCTTCTTCTCCCGCATCGCCAGCTTCCCATCTGTACGCTCCTAATCCGGTCACGCCAACGTATTCTTCTCTCATTTCCTTTCATAATAGCGTAAATGACTACTCAGGAAGAGCTTCAAACGTCCATAAAATAAGATTGTAATCATGGGGACTTCCCTGGCGGTCCAGCAGTTAAAACTTTGCGCTTCCACTGCAGGGGTACCGGCTTGATCCCTGTTCGGGGAACCAAGATCCCGCGTGCAGATCATTCATTCATTTATTGGCACGGTGCGGCCAAAAAATTAATAAATAAATAAACGCAACCTCTATATTAAAAAAAAGAGAGATTGCAATCATAGCAACCATGAATGGCGGGGGAGGGACACAGGGAGGTGAAGGGAGGTGATTTGCATGTGTCTGTGGTCAGAAAACATAACTGTGTGATTCTTTTCCTTTAAAGCCCCTCTCCAACTTACAGAAAGAATCGTTCAGAAAGAAAAAAATTACTACTGACATCAAACTACATCTAATATTCACATTCTGCTATAGAAACTGAGATTTTCCAAACATGCGGCCAATTCACAAGCAACAGTTGGATTCACATTTTGTGTGCAGTGTCAGTACTTTTGCCCTTCACTACAGAGATACAATGACAGAAATTAGTGAGGTGGCAGGAAAATACAGAGAGAAAAATGAAACAAAAGAAAGAGAAAGTTGCCACTTTATTGAACTACAGATGGTGCATCCACACCAAAAGACTCCAAAGATTAAAAATCTACTGATTCGGGAAAGCAACAGAAGAGGACAGGGAGAGGAAGGGAGCAGAGCTCTGTGTGTGAGTGGAAGGAAGCAGCTTTTCTCTTTGAAAAGCAGATGAAGGTTAAGCCCTTGGGGAACTCTGACTGATGATTCTCTTTCATGAACCAGCACATCCTAAACACATTTCCCTTGAGAAGTGGCATCACTATTTCATTTCATGTTCAAGGTCACTAAAATGCTCCAAAAATAAGCTTGAAGCAGGAGCAAGAGGAAGAGAGCCATAAAAAGCAGCTTTGACCACAAAATGATGATGCAAACAGGTACCTTGTGCAGTGGCTCAAGGCTCTTATCCTGACAGGTCATTTAGCCCCTGTGGATGTGGCCTTTGTGTCTCTTTCTTCTCCTAATGACTCAGCCTGTTTTCAGTGACTGCACATTCATGAGAAGAAAGATGACAGAGGACATACACAGTAATCAAAGCCATTAGTTTTGGAAGATCACATAATACTGATCCTAATACAAAAGGACACAGTTCGAAGAAAAACTGAAAGTCTGGTGTTTCTTCAGGGTCTCTGTCAGAGGCCCTGGACAAGCAGAGTCACACTCATCCTGAACTGCTTTGGGGAGTGCAGCAGAAATGGCCCCAGTATGTTAAATGCAACAGATCATCCAAGCCAAACTTGGGGATACCTTGGATGTTATTTACCTCTCAGTATTTAATCCAATACTACGTCCTGTTCTTTCTTTTCCTGAGGCCTCATTGATAACTATCTTTACCCCTTTACTCCATTCCTGTACAAGCCACAGTTCCCTGACATCCTCCCTGCTGCTACAACAACTCCCCAGACGGTCTGTTGCCCTCTGGTCACTTCCAAACTTCAGTCCAGTCTGCATTCCATTGCCAGATCCATCTCCCTAAACCATCTGTTATAAAACAACTTGTTCCACTGATTCTTCTCCTGGCTGTTTAATTAAACTGCCCCTTTCCTCCAGTTCTTTCCCACTAATAGAAAACATGCCTTTATTCTAATAACAACGACAATCATAATAACTGTCTATTCTCTTAAGCATATTGTCCTCTGCAGCTACCACTGTACTTACTTCCTTTCCTTCACCATCATATATTTGGAAAGCATGGTTTTCACTCAGCATCTTTATGTCCTCGACTCCCTTTTACTCTTCAACTCATTGCATACTCAATTCTACTCCCTCACCCCTGCTCCACTGAGGCTCTGCCTACCAAAACCATCCACATCCTTCCACTTGTCCAAACCAGTAGCAGAGATCCTGTCCTTCCTCTTTGGGATCTTAGTACAACTTTTAACACTGATAACCAAGCTTTCCTGGAAACTCCCTCCTGTTAGCTTTTGAGATCATGCTCTTGACTCATCCTTTCCTTAAACCTCTATTTTCTGCTTTCTTTTCCAGCTTCTCTCCTCCTATCTCTCAAACATTAGTGTTTGCCAGGTTCCATCCTGGGTAATACTTTCATCTTTCTGTCCCCAGTGCTCAACCCAATACCACCCCTAGCACATAGCATTCCCTTAATAAATGCAAGTTATTGACTTACAGATTTTTCATATTGATTGTGTCATTTATCTCTTCCAAAGCTATCACATCTTGCAGGGTAAAGTTCAACCTCCTCAGCCTACAGTTAAAAGCTTTCCACTATCTGTTCCTCCCTTCCTGTCACACCTCCTCATTTTTCTAACAGAAACCTTCCCCCCAGGAATCCCACCACACCCCCTCAGTGTCCAATTCTGGACTCTGAGACTTTGCTCAAGTAGCTTCTTTGTCCTGATGTACCCTTGCCCCTTACCCTGTTATGCCTACACAAATCATGGCCATTCTCTATGATCAGGTTCCAATTCTATCTATTCTCAGAGGCATGCCTGAACACCCAAAAGAACAACATCTTGCCCTCCTCAAAAATTCCATTTATGTCTTCTCTATAACTCACTTGAATCCATAGTTTCATGGTTACTCGTCTATTTGGGGAGGGAACAGGGATGGGTAGAAGAGTGTATGTGTATACAGTGAGGATGGTGTAGGGGTTGGGAAGGAGTGTAAGTGTGTGCATGCATGTGGGCCTGGGTGAATTTCCCCAGAATGTAGACAGTGTACTCATTACCTGCTTATGGACAACCTCTACGGTCAGATATCTACTTGGGGCTCAATAAATACTTGATAGAAACTGATTTTAAACTGCCCATTTTATATGCTCCACCCTAAAGGATCCCATTGTTATGGACTGAATGATTGTGCCTCCCCTCCCAAATCCATATGTTGAATCCTAACCCCCAATGTTATGGTATTAGGGGGTGGGTCTTTGGGACATAACTAGGTCATGAAGGTGGAGCCACCATGAGTAGGATTAATGCCCTTATAAGGAGAGACACAAGAGGGAATGTAAATTGACACAGCCACCATGGAGAACAGTAGGAGGATCCTCAAAAGACTAAAAATAGAATTACCATATAATCCAGCAATCCCACTCCTGGGCATATACCCAGAGAAAACCATTATTCAAAAAGACACACACACCGCAATGTTCACTGCAGCACTATTTACAATAGACAGGTCATGGAAGCAACCTAAATGCCCATCGACAGATGAATGGATAAAGAGGATATGGTACATATATACAATGGAATATTACTCAGCCATAAAAAGGAATGAAATTGGGTCATTTGTAGAGACATGGGTGGATCTAGAGGCTGTCATACAGAGTGAAGTAAGTCAGAAAGAGAAAAACAAATATTGTATATTAACGCATATATGTGGAATCTAGAAAAATGGTACAGATGAACGAGTTTGCAAGGCAGAAATAGAGATACAGATGTAGAGAACAAATGTATGGATACCAAGAGGGAAAAGAGGGTGGTGGGATGAATTGGGAGATTGGGATTGACACATATACAGTATTATGTATAAAATAGATAACTAATGAGAACCTGCTGTATAGCACAGGGAACTCCACTTCACCTCTCTATACAGTAGAAACTAACACAACATTGTAAAACAACTATACCCCAATTTTAAAAAAAAAAAGAGAGACACACAAGAGAGTTGGCTTCCCTCTCTCCTCTCTTCACCAGACGAGGATACAAGAAGCAAGCAGTCTGCAACCCAGAAGAGGGCCCTCCCCAGAACCAGACCATGTGGGCACCCTAATCTCAGACTTCTGGTTTCCAGAGCTGTGAGAAATACATTTCTGTTGTTTATACCACCCAGTCTATAGCATTTTGCTATAGCATCCTGAACTGACTAAGATACCAGAAACCACAATCTATTCTCCAAAACAAAACCCTGGTGTGGTTTGTGTGGTATGAGCTTCCCTGAGGCAGGGGGAAAGGAAATCATCCAATGACCTCCTCCCAAAAAATAGCCCAGGGTCCACCAGCAGATGAATGGATAAACAAAATGTGATAGATACATATAATGGAATGTTATTCAGTCATAAAAAAGAATTAAATTTTGATACATGCTAGAATATGGAGGGACCGCAAAAACATTACACTTAGTAAGATGAGCCAGAAAGAGAAGGACAAATATTAGATGATTCCACTTATATGAGATACCTAGAATAGGCAAATTCATAGAGTCAGAAAGTAAAATACAAGTTACTAGGGGCTGGAGGGAGGAGAAAGGGGGAGTTATTTTTTAATGGGTACACATTTTTTGTTGAGGATGATGAACAAGTTTGGGGTATCAGATGGTTACACAACATTGTGAATGTATGTAGTGCCATAGAATTATATACTTACAAATGGTTAAAATAACTATTTTGTATATTTTACAAGTTGAAAAAAAAAAAGTAAGCCAGGCCCTCTGAGGAGCAGACTGTGGAGAAGGCGAGAAGTTCCATTGGCCTTGCCTGGCAGCTCAACTCACGTCTCTCCCCAGGACAGCATACTCACAGATGACCCAAGGCAGCTGAGTGACAGAAAGTCTCACCCTATCTCCCAGTGTGTCAGCACTGCCTTTGGCACCTTCATCAATAGGTACTTCCTCCCCAGAACAAAACATACCAACCATTCAAAACGCACTGCAGCATCTTAGCAGCTAAGCTTCTCTGCAGGGAAAAAAGAGGCTTTAGTTGCCAGAAGACTTTCCTTCTCTCTTTAGTGGTATGCAATATTGAGCAAGAATCTTCCCCTCTCTGAGCCTGCCTGTGGTAAAGTGGGAGTAATAACACCTACCTTACAGGGCTGTTGTGCTATTTTCTAGTTCAACAGATGCATGACACATAAAATGCTCGTAATGGTATCTGGCACAAAGCAGACCCTCAACAGTGGTGGCTGTTATTATTATCATTAGTATGATAGCTTTATTTTACTAGCATATCTTATCCTTTTAAACATCATTAGGAAAATTGACACTTGTTCTCACTGTGGAACCCCCAAGAATAAGAAATTATAAATTTATCAGGAACTTGACAGTTGTATATCAAATAGATCATATTGCAAAGTCCTGACTGGCTTAGGCAGTCCTAGAGAGTGACAAAGGAAAGGACCTAGAGAGAAAAGACTCAGGACTGTTGAGTAATAAACTGACAAATCAGGAAATAACATTTGTTAGGCACTTGAGACTCAGCTCTCAAATGATGATAAGAGCCCTTCCTGTAAGAGGGGACTGTCTCGGTCCTTCACACATGTTCCCTGGCCCAGGTGCATGTGTGACACAAATTCAAGCAGAGATAATGATGGAAATTAAAGGTAAGAGAACTATTACATCAACAGGCCCAATGCAATACTCAGGGAAAGGTATATGGATTTTTTAATGAAAAAGGTAAAGCAGAAATAGTAGATCCTGCTCCGTGCTGGGCACTCACAGAGGAAAGAAGAGTGAAACACAACAGTATCAAACAAGAAGAGTCAATCATAATGTTTCGGGGGGAAGCCCAGAACATTTTTCATCTTTGGGAGGAAAGGGCTCCTGGACTTTCCCGTACCCCTCTTCTCTGTGCACTTCACCCACTTGGCTGTGTAACCACAATATCAAGACAACTGCTGACTAATAGGAAAATGAGAACCTTAGGGAAACTGTGGTAAACCTCTTGGCCTGTGAAGGAATGCTGAAAAACAATCATTAATTGAAGTCTCCAAGAACACTGAAGAGGCAAAAGTCATCAGGTGGAAGAAAAAACACTTTCCCCATAAAAGGAAGGAAGAAAGATGTCCCCTTATTGTGTCTTTTGCTCACCCTGATGTCCATATGGAACTGCCACCTGGGAATGTTCACACATCATCAATTATATAAACACAAGTGGAAGGTTCTGGATGGATCATTCCAGCAATTTAAATGCTTACTACACTTACAACATATTTGAAGATATTTGAGGATAAAATGAGCCAGAGGGGGTAATCCAATTTTTTAAACCATTTGGCTACAAATATATTCATTATATTTTTGATATTATATATTTTCATTATGTTTTTCATTATCTTTGATAATATTTTATTAAATATTCAAAACATATTTGGTAATACAGCAACTTTTCATATCCTGTTCATATTAGGAACGGGAATAAGACATACAAAGGAATATTGAATATATTTTAGGTTTATCAATATTATTTCTACAATGTATTATTTATTCACAAATGCATACATATATACATACATGCACATATAATGTGTACATATACACATACATATTCTATAAATATACATATAAACATGTGTACTAGAAGCTAATGCTTACCAGAGATCCCCTATAAACCAAGCATTTCTAAATCCTTTAAATGCATTAACTGATTTAATCTTCATAACTTTCATCCATATTATTGCCCATATTTACACAGACAGGGAAACTGAAACAAAAGAAGTTTAGTAACTGTGCAACATCTCCTGCAGAACCTATTTGGAAGACAAGAAGCAGTTAGACTACAGAATCCATGTTCTTAACCAACAGGAAAAAGAGATACATAGAAATGCACATTTATCCAACAGGTTTAGCACTTCAACCTGAGCATTTTTCTGTCTAAATTAAGCACTGAGCAGGCCTTTTATAATTCACTGAACACATTGAACCAATTGCAATAATTGTTCAAACAACTGAAAAAAAATTGTTCCAAACTGAAACTAGTTTGGAAAATCTGGAGCAAAATAATCCACTGAGGTTTGAACATATTGTGTTAAAGATTTTTTTTTCCCTCTTGTCTTTAATGCTGTTTGGAGTTTTCATGAGCTGTGAAGACTCAAGGGAACAAGTCAAAGTATCCTAGCAGAAATTCTGAATACCAGTAAAACTAGCTGTCAAGCATAAATCAGTGTCTAGCCATTTTCCAACCTATTTATAAAAGTGTAGCTGTGAAATACATCTCAAATACAAATCTGAGCACATTTATCTGAAGATGGTACTTTTAACAATAACCTTTTCAAACAAACAAATGCCGTCTGTCAAAAGCAAAATAATTGCATTGTGTCAAAATGTTGGGGGGTGGAGTATTTAAGCTACCCACATAGCTGATATGATAAATAGTGGAATTTCACCTGATGTCAGCTTCATTGCAGCTACCCTGGGGCTTAACACTAGCACCAGCCCAGATCTGGTTTTTATTGAAAGAAGGAACGTGTCAGGACCAGACACTGTTTCTGGATTTCTAGTGAATACGCTCAGAGATTCTAACATTTCATGCTCAAGATGAATTCAGTCTCCAAGATTTACCCTAGCATGTGTTCCATGTCATATTGTGAATCAATTTTCTTTTCAGAGGCATTAGCCTATTGTCCTGAAAATTAGACAAATGCCACATGTTTCCAATGCCCCTTTACATGTTCATTCTCAACAGCTGCACATTAGTTTTATTAAACAAAATCAACCAGGAAAAATCAATACAAAAAGAATTTTCAGCCTCTTTGATACTCAAAATTTATAGAAAAGTACGTATATGCCAGAACCATATGAGGTTCTGAGCAAATGCAGATGTCACTTATTGGTACTGTTTCATTTGACAATTGTTTGATCGCCAATTCATGGTCATATATGTTCAGCTGGAAAACTCCAGGCATTTTGTTTAATTATAGCCAACAAAATAATGCATAGAGAAAAGTCTGATCTCTATTACAATTCATAGTTCTTAAATAGAAATTTGGGATAATCTAAAATAAAAATAGATCTCTGAACAGCTTTTAAGGAAAAAAATACCATACTGTATTCTAATTTCTACGTATAAAAAAATTCTGTGAATTCTCTACGAGAAAGAGACCATAGGGAATTCCTTGGCGGTCCAGTGGTTAGGACTCAGCGGCACTATCACTGCCAGGGGCCAGGGTTTGATCCCTGGTCAGAGAACCAACATCCTGCAAGCTGGGTGGCAGGGCCAGAAAAACAAAAGAAACCATAACATTTAAGAACAGCAGTGTTGCATGTCCTGTTCAATCATGTAAGCTAAACAAAGTCTTTCAAGCAATAAAAGATGACCTCATTTCACATATATATAGCATACGAAATTAAGTGGACAGTAGTCTTCTTTTAAAACGGCTATCCACATCAATTGGTAAAGATGACTACTAATTTTAGCATCAAGCTATAGTCCAAAGCTGGAAAAAATCCATTGTTTTCTGTTATAAGCAAAACCAAAGAAAGGTCAAGAGACTACTATTGAACACAACTTTATACCATGAGTTATGGACTTATAGTTCTGAAAATTTTCAAAACCCCCTTTGTAGAAAGGAGTTAAGTGCAATTCATAAGCTTTTGGGTACTCTGGCTTTATGCAAACTGTGTGCATAAAGTCTGGACAGTTCAGCACAAACCTGTCTGTAATTAGTATTGTCAACTACCAACTGCTGAGTCATTCCATCTAGTATATTGGGTACTTTGCACATTGCTTCTAATCTGAACAACAACGTTTTCAGATTAAGAAACTACAGCAAAGAATTTTAAACACTTGCTCCAGAGCTACATGATGCTAAGGAATGTTGTCAGTCCCCACACCTAGATCTTTATGGCCATGAATCCGACCTCTTCATTCTAAATCGTATTTCTCCCAAAGGTTCATCAACAGTGGCCATCCTCACACAAGTCACTCAATAGAGCTTACACCTTCACTTTCCACAAAACTGAAAGCCACAGAAAGGTGTGATGAAATTATATTACAGCTAATCTAAAATTCCTGGCAAAGATCATAAAGTCATTAAAACAAACAAATAACTTCAAAGAACTATGGAACAGAAAGCAAAGTATTATCCTAATGACTCTCCCATACCACTATAACTGAGTACCATGTTAAAATCACAACTATTCTAGTAAAAATTTCATTTATTTTAGATTCCTTTCTCTTAGTTTAATCAGGAATTTCCAGAAAGAGGAAAACTGTATGAAAGAGAGGTGATATATTTCCTAAAAGTGATGGAAGTTCTCCTCTATTAATACAGTCAACATACCAATCACTTGACTCAAATGATTTATCATTTTAAAATGCATATGCCTTGGAAGGCAGAAAAATACATTTAGTAGATCTATGCAGCAATGTGAGAGATGTTTTGAGAGATGAGGATAAATAGATATATTCATAAGGTACATGTTTAGAGAGATGAGGATATATAGATACATTCATAAGGTAATTTTATAAAATATATAATTTAAAATTTTAATAATGGAAAGTTTTTAATATTAATGTTCATTTTATTCAATATCTGCTTTCAGGAAAGTGAGTTATTGACCCTTTTTTGTAAAGTATATACATGGTTTATGTGGTGTTACTTTGCAATGTTATGAAATTTTCCCCTAATTATGACAATTTCATTATTTTTCATTGTATCTTCTTCCTGCATGACTTTATTTCAAATGGTTAATGGTTCATCCACAATGTCTTTTCAAGAAAATGTATCAGCAGACCTGAATGAATTACAAAGCTACCTTCTATCGCCTGTTCGTTTCAGAGTATTTTTTTCCAGGACATATAAAGCTCCCTCCTCATTAAAACAGCACACTTTGGATAAATTTAGGATTGTGCTTATAGAGGCAGTTCATGAAATCATTCACCAAATGGAGAATGTTTTCAATGACTTGGAAAATGAAAATGAACAATGCATCCCTAAAGATGGTGCTTGTGCTAAAGTCTAGATATTTGAATTGGGTACTGTTCGCATGAGATGTTTATAGTCTGCTTCTATGATGGACAGGTTATCAAACTTTAAAATAGCAGAAGGAATTTATAAACACCCTGTATGTAACTATAAAACCCCACCAAACACCTCAGAGGATCTCACTCATAAGATGGAAACTAGAGGTTTCAATTTCACAGCTGTGATATTGACCATGAAGTAGGACCTCCTCCAAGTGAGACACATGGCAGTGGAGTATGACTGACAGGCTTACTATTTAAGAGTAAACAAAGTGCTTAGTAAGTAGAAACTAGATTTATATTATTATGTTGTCATGGGTTTTGTATCAACTTGAACAGTTTCTTATTACCTTTTAAAATAACAACATATTCTTGTTATTTGTGCTAGGGGTTGACACTATCTGTGTGGACATTTGGGAGGCTATTATAATCTAAAGGGATTCGGAGTGAGAAAAGCTTAGATCTTCACTCTATATAGATCTAACTCTAAGCCTGTTGGGTAGGAAGTCACATAAATTATATAGGAAAATTATAAATATTTTATTAAGAAACATCCTATATAATTAAGTAAAGTTGGTTCAAATTTTCTTGATTATTTTTGTTTCTTTCCTAAATGCATTTAGGGAAATCTCATTTGAATATGGGTTTTGAATAGTGCGTTTAGTCCACATAAAAGGGCTAAGATTAGGAAGAGAGAATTATAGCCAGTTATTCTAATTAAATGTATAGAGTTACTTAAAAAAAAACCTCCAAGTATTATGGACTGTTCTCATCACTTTACACTTAATATTTCATTTAATACTGACATATCCCTGCAAGGTAACATTCTTTTTTTTAAATATCTTTTTATCTATTTCTTTTTTTAAATAAATTTATTTATTTTTCGTTTATTTTTGGCTGCGTTGGGTCTTCGTTGCTGCACGCGGGCTTTCTCTAGTTACAGCGAGTAGGGGCTACTCTTTGTTGTGGTGCGCAGCCTTCTCATTGCAGTGGCTTCTCTTGTTGCAGAGCATGGGCTCTAAGTGCACAGCGTTCAGTAGTTGTGGCACGTGGGCTGAGTAGTTGTGGTTCGTGGACTCTAGAACGCAGGCTCAGTAGTTGTGGCACATGGGCTTCGTTGCTCCCCAGCATGTGGGATCTTCCCGGACCAGGGCTCAAACCTGTGTCCCCTGCATTGGCAGGCGGATTCTTAACCACTGCGCCACTGTTACTGAAGCCCAAAGTAACATTCTTATCTCCATTTTACTTTTGAAGAAACTGAGTCTTAATGCAATGAAATGACTTTCCTACAAGCAAAGCAGCTCCTTAAGTGCTTCAGAGCTTAATGGCAAAGCCAAAACTCAGACCCAGTTCTCTCTTATTCCAATGCCTTTACTCTAGGCTCTAAATATCCTAAGATCTCAAAAACATCCTAAGGTATATCTCATCAAGTCCCTAGCCACTTTTTCACCTATATGATAGGTTTAAATTTGAGAAATCCAGTAGAATTTTACCAAACCTCCAACATTAGCCAGCTTAGGGACTAGAATTTGACAATAGGCTATAAGGAAAAACTGCAATTTAATTTTAAACGATAAAACACCATACAGATATAAAAATCTGTTCATAGCCTAAACTGAAACCTAGATCTTGCTTTCTTGTTTTCTTCCACATTATCCATGAGTCAACTAATCACATCTTATTTTGAAGTCACTCAGGCAGTCTTAGCCTCAGATACAGTACAGGTTTTGACTCTTGAGAATATGACATGCTGAGGTGAATATGCGAAGAGACACATAAGTCACCTGAAGCCAGCTACCTTTCACTCAGAGACTTCTCCAGAAGAGGACCATTCCCTGGGCCTGGCCCTCACGAGCAATTGGCTCCACTGATTATACTAGGAAAGTTGTACCCCAGCTGGAAAATTCAGACAGCGGGAAGCCACAGCATCGACCCAGAAACAGCCCTCTACTCTCCATCCTCCATGATAAAGTCTCTCTCCTCCTTAGAACCAGCTATAAAATATGTAGGGTCCAGTGCAAAGTGAAAATGCAAGGCTCTTTGTTCAAAAATAACTACAAATTTTGAGAGTGACAGCAGAGCAGGAAGCTATGCATGGAGCCTTCTAAGAACGCATGATATCTGCTAGGCTTAGGTGATTTTATTCCCATGCAATACTGCCTTTGAGGTTTCTTTAGTGTTTTTTTACCTGAGTAATACTGTTGGCAAGCATGTGCCTCCTAAGAGCTGGTTTGGTCCTCACTCAGCAGCAGCCCACTTGGGTCCATAAGCTCTCCTTCAATGACCAAGGCCAAGAGCTCATTCTGACAACCCAAGCAATGTGCTACACATTACTCAGAAGTTGATGATCCAATGAAACTCTCTGAACTAGGGGTTTTAAGCTGAGCCCTTCAAGACAACATGGTGTTTCTTAAGGTCCAATCTAACTTAAAATGTAGCTGGTTCACAAGTAACCAAACACATTTACAACAAAAGGTATCAGTGCATTGTGTTCATTAATTCTCTTACTTTCGTAAGTTCAAAAAAAAAAAATGCCACAGCATGTACTTCAGCTTTTTGTGTTTCAAAACCTCCCCACCAGTAGAACCGCTTGATCATTTGTACCATCTGTGCATGGGAGAGAAATGCATTATTATCCAAGCCGATGCTAAGGGCATTCTCTCAAGAAAGGAACCAACTCATCAGGGAAAGGTTATGCAGAAAAGCTCCTGCCAGAAAAGTCACTGTTTCCTTCTTTTTCTCTCCTTCTCATTTGAAATTCATGAAGATGAAGTGCAACTTTTATTTCCCATCCGTGAGATGAGGCTTAATACACTCTTGCCAAAAGCAAGCTAACACAGAGTAATTGTTTTTTCATCTAAATTGCAGGTCCAACCTGCTTAGTCTTCAAAGAACATAGATACTACAGCTTTGATATCCGACTGCAGAACGACAAAGAGAGGGCACAAGGCACATGGCCACAACGAGAATTTTTAATCACCACCTATCTATCAGCAAGCCCTGGAACTCTAGGGCAGTAGGAGAGGAGAAAAGAGAGGAGATTATTCATAAGGTAGGTAAGGTTCCATATTTCTTTCATTTGAGACCAACTCTTTTTTTTTTTTTTTTTTTTGAGGGGGGGAAAAAGTGATTTAGAGGGAATTAAGATTCCCCAAGGTGTTTTAAATCTCTTTTCACTCCAGGGCCAGGTGCCTCATGTAGCACTTAAAAGCCTTTCAAAAATGAAAGTAAATGCCTAGAACACAGAAAAGAGATATCCATCTACACAAAGCATCTGCCTTTGTTTAAGAAAAAAGTAGTTTCAGCTTTATGAACTTCACATCCAGACGTTTTATAATTTTGATGCTTTAGGGCTTATAGACTTTTGCTCTGTGTATACATCAGCCAACACATAAAGAGTCAAAGTCATCAATATCTAATATTTTTTATATTTCAAACCTCCTTTGCGTCAATGAGTGAGTTCATTTAATTGCACAGAACTACAGAGTGTTTGCAAGGAGGTCTATGTGATGAAAATAAAAACCACCCAAAGAAATGGGATGATCACATCTGCTACCAACGCCACCTTTAGCAGGTAGAGATGCCACCAAAAAGCTGTGTGGGCTTTGTCATTGATCCCTGTGCTTCACTGTGTAACCAGGTGCTGAGACAAAAGATTTGATTCTCTTTATTGTGTTTGTTCCAGTTAATTTAATTCTTCTTGCCTGGTTTTAACTTCTATTTTCTAATTACATTCCCTCATCTCCACTGAGACTGGAGTGCTACTACACCTTTGCACTTAGAGAGTGCGGGCATAAACTAAATTACTTCTGAGGCTGTCTTTAAATAGTGCCATGGTCCTATATCATCTAAACATTAGAACTATTTGACCCCAGATAGCCCTGCAATAGAAAGTACCTCCCAGAATGCTGCCAAGTAAGAGAAGGAAGACTATTAAGTCCATTAGACCATGAAAGTCAGAGTGGGAAAAACTGCATGGCTGGAGAAGTGGGTACCAGTGTTACCTCCACAGCTGAATGAGCTCTACACCTGAGGCCACATCACCTAACCCTCTGAGTCTCAGTGTTACCTGTAAATTGAGAGTCCTGCACCCATCTCTGAGGTTACTCTTTAGAATTATAGTTCTAAATGTCTATCATTTCAATCTCTGTGGTTTCCTTTCTTAATGGAGAATCAATTTCAGTTTGGGAATAGAACAGCCTTTTCTGAAGTGAAAGTTTGGGCAAAAAGCCAACTTTGTTAACTATGGCTTTTACATGAAGGAGATACCCTACAGTCATTAAGATGTTATTAAACACTAGAAAGCAATGACATTATGTAAGAGCTCTGAAAATAAAATGTCAATCTACAATGCTTACACTGCAGATAAACTGTTTGTCTAGATGTAAACTGAAGAGAGAGAGAGATCTTGAATATAGATGTTTACTGGAGACTCATCTCCAGCCTTTTATTTTATAACACACTTAGAAATGCTATAAGAATTTACTGTGAAACCATCTTATGACTTAGAAGCAAGCTTGCCACTACACTAATCAAGGTTCAAGTATTTTTCATATATCCACCTCAGCTTAGATATTTGCCAGGAATTCGAGACTCTTGGCTGTGATTTTTAAAAATCTTAAGCAAATTAATTGATTTATATAAGCTAAATTTTCAGGGATATCACTAGCTTCAGGCATGGCTAGATCCAGACACTTCATGTTACCAGGGTTTGGTCTCTCTCTTTCCAACTCTTGACTCTGTTACCTCAAAGGTTTGCTATATTCTTAGGCAAAGAATATATATGGAGGCAAACATGGCCCCCTAGAACCTCTAAACTTAAATGGAGCCTAGGGAGGAAAAGAACATACATCAACTACAGATTATGATCTCAATATCAAAGCTTTTCTTCTAGTTTTATGTTAAACTAGAATAAGTGAAGCCAGTTGGTACTGTCTAGTTGTTCGAGAGCCAAGCTAAAAATTTCCAAAGGAGGCAATATCATTGTGTACCTCTTTAGGGATAGTGTTGTCATTTGGTCTGTGCCAAGATCTACTATTTCATTTGAATCCCAAGCTCTCTTCGGCCTGATTCGATGATATTTGTAATGAATATAATCACAAAATTCCTTTACTTTGCCTCACTTTGCAGAAAGACAAATGATATGGTCTAGAGGTCATTTACTACGATGAAGGAGAATATTTGAAAGTCCAGGATTCTAGTTCTGACCCCAGCAGTTTGAAAAGACATTTAAACTCACGATTAAATCAATAAATAAAAGGAGAGTCCCGAGTAAAGTAATTCTAAAACCCTGAGAAACACTGACCGCTAAGTAGGTCAGAGACATTCTGCAAGAGATGAAAGCATTCAGAAGTTTTGCAGGTTGTTGGCCGATAAGCAAATGGCCCATTATCCTGAACACTTTGGCTTCCACGGGAAAACAAGCGAGCAGAGAAAGCAGTCAATCCGGCTTCAATACGAGCTGAGTGCCCACATATTGATCTTCGGTCCAACAGGGTCACCGGGGTGCTGATGTACATTAAGAAGGGAAAGGACTGAAAATTACATTAATTCAAATGGCTAAATCAATATTTAACAATGCAGTTAGTGGTAGTTGACCTTAAATGTACCTTTAATAAAACAAAGGTGATTCAGGCCAGCCTCCAGCCTATGCCACTCGGAAATATGAATTAATGCAGAAGAGATGTTAAAGATGGCTACTAAAGCAGACACCTTTGCAGATTGGGCAAAATGCAAGGAGAAGGTTGAAGTCGCTCTCTTAACAAGGGCAACCTGAATTTTTTTTCATGTGATGCTGTGTCTTCATTTATCACCTCTCCCATTTCAAGGATTGGCTAGCCTCGATCTCAGCATATTTAAAAGTAGGAAAAGGATCTCTACAGCTATTTCCCCAGCAAATTATAAATCTTTAGTGACAGCTTTGTAACCTTGAGCACTCTTTTCATGAGCAAACATGGATGTTACCAATTGTTACTCTAGGAACCCTGACTGTCTTACTGTAACACGATTTGCATATAATTGTTTATAAACATATCAGTTTGTACTCCACTTGCATTAAGGCTCACTGAAATAAGTTTGCTTATATTAAAGAGGATGCAGAAAAGAAAAGAAATAAGAAAGAAACAGAGGCAATCTCTTCAAGATGTCAGAGAACCATTTCAGATATTATTAGCTATCAGGCTCACAGATGTGAGACTTTTTTAATTGCCTTGCTGCCCATAAAATATCTTAAGCTATAGGGCATTATACGTATCACTAATAAGGACTTGGTGATAACTCTAAGGAAAAGGTCAGTCTAAGAATCTATTTCTTTATACCTTAAGGCAGCAGGAGGCTACAGAGAATTCCTAAAGGAGTACAGGAAAGTTTCTGTGATTTTGTGACTTAAAGATGCCAGTGCCGATGGAGCCATTTCCCTTACTCTCTGGTTTGGCTGCAAGGACAAATGTGTGATAATTAGAAATCTCTCCTGAGACACTTCCCTTTGATTTGTTGTTTGGCAATGGCTACAGTTCCTCTGCAGCCTTGCTTCTCTCAGGTTTGTCTGCTGGTTACCATGGCAATGTGGCTCAATGCATCCTATGAGCTAAATCAGTATTCGCCTCTTGCAAGCTGCTGGCAGTGGAACTTCACGGAGAATTGGACAAGTTTTGAGGTTGAATGTAAAACCAATTGCTTGAAAATATGATCATACACTTAAAAGGAGAGAGGGACAGTCCACAGAACAAGATCGTGGTTTCTTTGTCATCAAGGACGTCTAACAAACATCTGATCTCCCATAGGGCCAGCCACAAGCCCTCTGAGAGAGTTGCAGGTGAGGGTGGGAGTGCTAGCAATAAATGTTAGGCTCTCCAGCTAATGCTGAGACAGGAACAGAAGCTGCTTATGACCCCAAGGTAGCGAAACAACAACTTAGCTCCTGGGAATTCCCTCAGCCCAGGGCATCCCACATACAAACCACAAGGAACACCCATATTTTCAGACAGCCTCAATGTTCACATATTCACTGAATTTAAGAATAAGTGTAGGAAGTTCATAGTGATAAATGCCTACATCAAGAAACAAGAAAGATCTCAAATAAACAACATTACTTTGCACTTAGAACTAGAAAAAGAACAAACAAAGCCCAAAATTAGTAGAAGGAAGGAAATAACAAAGATCAGAGCAGAAATAAATGAAATAGAGACTAAAAAGACCACAGGAAAGATCAATGAAACTAAAGCTTGAGTCTTTGAAAAGATAAAATCGACAAAGCTTTAGCTAGGCTCACCAAGAAAAAAAGGAGAGAGGACTCCAATAAATAAAACCAGAAATGAAAGAGGAGAAATTACAACTGATGCCACAGAAATATGAAGGATCATAAGAAACCACTATGAACAATTTATATGCCAACAAATTGAACAACCTAGGAAAAATGGATAAATTTCTAGAAACGTACAACCTACTGGGAATGAAGTATGAAGAAACAGAAAATCTGAACAGACTGATTACTAGCAAGGAGACTGAATCAGTAATCAGAAACCTCTCAACAAAGTCCAGGACTACATAGCTTCCCTGGTGAATTCCACCAAACGTTTAGAAAAGGATTAATATCAATCTTCTCAAGTCTTCCAAAAAATCGAAGAGGAGGGAACACTTCCGAATTCATTTGATGAGGCCAGCATTACCCTGATACCAAAACCAGACAAGGATGCTACCAGAAATGTACAAGCCGATATCCCCAATGACAATAGATTTAAAAATCCTCAACAAAATATTAGCAAAGTGAATTCAATAGCATATTAAAAGGATAATACATCATGATCAAGTGGGATTTATTCCATGGATACAGGGATGGTTCAACATCTGCAAATCAATCAATGCGATACACCACATTCACAAAATGAAAGATGAAAATCATATGATCATCTCAATGGATGCAGAAAAACACATTTGACAAAATTCAATTAATTATATTCTTAAAAAGGACTAGACGAAAATAAACTGAGTGTTAAAACATGGCCATGATTAACTTATTTTTGTAATTTCCCCTGTAGATTAATTTCCAAATAAGCTTATAATTAGAAAAACTAAAACTCAAGAAAATATTGATGATTATATTTCTTACCTCCCTGGCAATGATACCTAAATAGTTACAAATTCACACTTATTAACAGACCTGACTAATTCAGCCAGTTAAAGAAGTCCAGAGATAGCAGGGTCATATAAATTATTAACTGCATGTAAATTTTTTCCCTTTATCACACTTATCTCAATAATCCAATAACCTCTACCAGAGGCCTTATAAGGAAGTCCTTGGAACCTAGGAGGATAAGGATAAATGGATTAATGCAAGCCATGCAACATCATTAGAAAAACAACTCAAAATTCAGTCCATAGTATCATTTTCATAAGCAAACATACATTTTTAAAAACAAGACCTAACATTTTCCAAACAAGTATCCAGATCTGAAAGTCTGGTTAATGCAACACAAGACATGTACACTGGTAAAAAATCAGCAATGTGGAATACAGAGAAAAGTCATTCTCACTTCTAACCAAGAAACACAGTAAGTCTCCTTCAAAGTTTGGAATTTCCTTCCAGGATGCAACAAAATTTTAATAGTATCAAGGGGACTTCTGCTTCTGTTTAATATGTGGAACAAGGGTTGGCCAACTTTTTCTGTAAAAAGCTAGATAGTAAATAATTTTTGCTTTACAGGCCATATGGTCTCTGCCACGACTACTCAATGTGTAGCCACAGAAAATATATAAGCAACGTGGTCATGGCTGTGTTCCAATAAAACTGTATTCACAGAAACAGGTGATGGGCAGGATTTGGCCCATGAATCAAAGTTTGTCCACACCTAACGGAGAAAGTCACAAGTGAAAGTTACTCTCACCCAAACAACGAGAACAAGCTGACTAATACACAAATAATAATTTTTTGAGCCCATCAAAGAGCTAGGGTTGTTAGGTAAAACTAATAAGCTGAAACCCAAAGTGTAACAAACTCCTCCAAGTAGAGATAAGAACCACTAAATATTTCACTTCTGACAGGGAAGCAAGAAGAGAAGAAATGTACCATAGATAGGGGTAAGGAAAAAAACGCCGAAAATTTAATAAATTCCTGAAAGCAAAGTATGGGTTGGTACAGTTCAGGGTCCCTGGGAGCCCCAGGACACAGAGAGTCTACACCTACTCACCAACTTTTTCACAGGCCTAAACCAAGTGGTCATGAGAAAGACTGGAGTTAAAGGAGGAGAATGGACAGAGAGCTAGCTCCTCTGTGGCACAGATATATAGGGCTTGCCTGAGTCTCAAGGTGAAACAGGTGGTCAAGAGAAACCTTCCAGCCCTTGGGATCCTGCCTGAGTACAAGACAGCTGCAGCCTACCACTGGGGGGAGGGGCAGAAGTGCTGACAGAGACTCAGCACTGAGGCACAGGCACACTGGGCCTGTTGCGGTCTGAGGGCAGGAGAGTTAAAAGACACCCTCAGAGACTCCAGGCCTCACACTGAGTAGAAAGCAGCAGTATTCCACCTCTGGGGGACTCTGAAGCCTGAGGTGCACAGATTGTAATGAAAGTACCAACCAAGCCCAAACCCAGCTCACCAGGGACTAGAGTGGCCCAACCTACCACATTAATGGCCTCATAGAAGGTGTGCTCTTTCGAGAAAATGAACATTATTTACCTCAGTCTCTCCTGTTCTTATACACTCAAAATATTAAAATAAATAAAAAGAAAATACGACTCATCATCATGAGATAAAATAATCAATAAAACCAGATGCAGAGATGGCACAGGTGTCTGAATTATGAGTCAGGGACTTTAACACAATTGTCAAAATAATAGAAAATAGAACTTCTTATTTCTGCTTTATCTGAAAAACAAATCAGCTTATTTAAAGAAGTAATATAATGGAATTGTATATAGTCTTAACACATTACCGATCACTACAAAGAGTAGATAAGATATGACTGGAGGAGGAAGTTGTACTGGGAACAGTAGGCTTTTTAGGGAAAAGCTTAATTAAATGGACAACACCATACACTGTCAAGACTAGGACAATGTTGACTAAAAAGGGTACTAAAAATAATTATATAATTTTTGGAATAGTTCTTTACTGGTCAAAGAAATTGGCTTTATTGTGTTAATGGTCTTATAAAATATTGCTATCAAAAATTATTCTCGAAAATAATTTCTAAAAATTTTTAATTTACGTATATCTACATACAGGCATACTTATATTATTGCACTTCACTTTACTGCACTTTGCAGATATTACGATTTTTACAAATTGAAGGATTCTGGCAACCCGAGTCGAGCAAGTCTAATGGTGCCATTTTTCAACAGCCTTTGCTCACTTCATGTCTCTGTGTCACATTTTGGTAATTCTAACGATATTTCAAACTTTTTCATTATTATATTTGTTATGGTGATCTGTGACCAGTGATCTTTGATGTTACCACTATGACTCACTAAAGGCTCAGGTGATGATTAGCATTTTTTAACAATAAAGTATTTTTAATTAAGATATCTGCATTGTTTTTATAGCTATGGTGCTATTGGACACTTAATAGACTACAGTGTAATGTAAGTATGATTCTTCATATGCAATGGGAAACCGAAAAATTTGTGTGACTTCTTTTATTGCGATATTCACTTTATTGCTGTGGTCTGGAACTGAACCCACGATATCTCCAAGTTATGCCTATAGATTTAAGCATTTAGTACATATTCACTTTGTTCAATTTTTTGGCCATATCTATTTATGATGTCATTTTACCTTTTTTCCTAAGCAATGTATTTTTAAAGTAAGCTTATTGGTTTTAATTTTTCATAAAATTGTCTGCAAATCTGTTAAATTTGCATTTATGGCTAATAAACTTGTTGACACCTTAAATTGACTCTTCCATATAGACCATGATATTTTTTAATTGAGACTGTATTCTCTCTAAAGAGGATGCAGGACCTGGTAAGCTCAGAGCAAACTCTGCTGAATGGAAGATAGTCTAAACTCTATTTTTTCCTATTGAAATGTATTGCATAAATATTTGAGCCCAAATATTTTCATAGGTACTGTCTTTTTACCTCCATACAAAGTACAAATTATTTCTCTTTCTGTTTCTGATTCTTTTAAATGCAACAAAACCTTAGGCCTTCTCCTTTCATTGCAGTCCCGTATACGAATTTACCCTACTAAAAATAGAGTTCATTCAAAAGATTCTTCCAAGAAATTGAGATACTGCCAGTCGCTTTTACAAAATTTCAAAACTAAAATTTAAAGCCACTAGCTTTGATTAAGTTGTTTAGTTACTCTGTTGCTTTTTAGGGACAACTTTCAAAGTCTTTCTGTTTGTAAGTGTTGTTTTCAGTTATTGAAATTTGCTTAAAAGCTGAAGTTTGGGTGTTAAGTTTGTTGAATTTTGGCTGAAGATTTCTAACTGACTTTGAATAATATACAACAAGATTTAGAGTATTTATCTATAAAAATGCCTAATGTCATTGTGAGACATCTAGGTTGATTTAAAAGTAAATGTTCAAAGGCAGTTCCACCATCTGACTGATGATGGGCAGCAAAAAGAGAAACAGCTTTTGACAGCCTGGTGTTTTGTTTTGTTTTGCGTATGTTAGTTTTGTTACAAAAATTTTTGTTATTTTCTAACTCTGTGATAACTATAGTTTTTTAAAATTCATTATTTTATTTAGGAAATTATTCTAGAAATTGTAAATTCAAAAAGATATCAGTTTTTCCCTGCAATTATAAAAATAACCACATTGCCAAATAATTTATTTTTTTAATATCTTTATTGGAGTATAATTGCTTTACAATGTTGTGTTACTTTCTGCTGTACAACAAAATAAATCAGCTATATGTATACATATATCCCCATATCCCCTCCCGCTTGAGCCTCCCTCCCATCCTCCCTAGCCCATCCCTCCAGGGAGACACAAAGCATCAAGCTGATCTCCCTGTGCTATGCAGCAGCTTCCCACTAGCCATCCATTTTATATTTGATAGTGTATATATGTCAATGCTACTCCCTCACTTCATCCCAGCTTCCCCTTTCCCCACTGTGTCCTCAAGTCCATTCTCTATGTTGGCGTCTTCATTCCTGCTCTGCCACTAGGTTCATCAGTACCTTTTTTTTTTAGATTCCACATATGTACGTTAGCACATGGTATTTGTTTTTCTCTTTCTGACTTACTTCACTCTGTATAACAGACTCTAGGTCCATCCACCTCACTACAAATAACTCAACTTCATTCCTTTTTATGGCTGAGTAATATTCCATTGTATATATGTGCCACATCTTCTTTATCCATTCATCTGTCGATGGACATTTAGGGTGTTTCCATGTCCTGGCTATTGTAAATAGTGCTGCAATGAACATTGTGGTACATGTGTCTTTTTGAATTATGGTTTTCTCAGGGTATATGCCCAGTAGTGGGATTGCTGGATCATATGGTAATTCTATTTTTAGTTTTTTAAGGAACCTCCATACTGTTCTCCATAGTAGCTGTTATCAATATACATTCCCACCAACAGTGCAGGAGGGTTCCCTTTTCTCCACACCCTCTCCAGCATTTATTGTTTCTAGGTATTTTAATGATGGGCATTCTGACCGGTGTGAGGTGATACCACATTGTGGTTTTGATTTGCATTTCTCTAATGATTAGTGATGTTGAGCATCTTTTCATGTGTTTGTTGAATATTGCCAAATAATTTAAAGCACATTGCCCCATCAGAAGCATTGCTTTAATCTTGAGAAGGGTATATTTTAAAAACTGGAGGTTGATGTCTTTATACACCTGCTAGTTAAGATCTTTTCCTTCGTGACATTTGTTCATGGACTCTGTTTCGTGATCACTAATGTTTTTAAAGTAAACTTTTGTTAAAATATAGCATATACACATAAAAGTGCACATATGGCAAATGCATAGCTCAGTGAATTTTCACAAACTAAACACACTTTTAACCAGCACCTGGATCTAAAGATAGAATGGTACCAGCACCCCAGAAGCTACCCCATACACTTTTCCAGTAATTACATTCCTTCTTCCCCTCCCTCCACCCGTGACCAGGGTAGCCACTATCCTAACTTTAACCTCTTAGACTAGCTTTACCTGTTTTTGAACTTTCAGTAAGTGGAATCAAACTATATGTACTCTTACACGTCAGTTATGCTTGTAAGACTCCTTATATTGACCTTGTAGTTGTCATTTGCTCATTCTCATTACTGTACAGAATTCAGTATCGTGGGTATATACACTAAAGTTTATTCATTCTACCATTGATGTGCAGTTGGGTAGTTTCTAGTCTTTGGCTGGAATAGTGCTGCTATGAACCTCCTCCACCAGAGTGGTATATTTGCCAAAATCAATGAACCCCCATTGACACATCATTATCACTGAAAGACCATAGTTTTACATTAGGGTTCACTCTTGGTGTTGTGTATTCTACAGGTTTGGAAAAGTGTATAATGACATATCCACTATTACAGTTTCATACAGAGTACTTTCACTGACCTAAAAATTCTCTGTGCCCCATTTTTTCATCCTCTCCTACACCCAGTCCTTGGCAACCACAGATCTTTTTACTGTCTTCATAGTTGTACCTTTTCCAGAATGTCATATAGTTAGAATCATACCGTATGTAGCTTTTTAAGATTGGCTTCTTTTACTTAGTAATATGAATTCAACTTTCCTCCACGTCTTTCCATGGCTTGGTAGCTCATTTCTTTTTAGTGCTGGATAATATTCCATTGTCTATACGTACCTCAGCTTATTTATCCCATTCACTTACTGAAGGACATATTGGTTGCTTCCAAGTTTAGGAAATTATGAATAAAGTTGCTGTAAACAGCTATGTGCAGGTTTTTGGACATACATTTTCATCTCTTTTAGGTAAATACTAAGGAGTATGATTGTTGGATCATATAGTAAGAGTATGTTAGTTTTATAAGAACCTGCCAAACTGCCTCCCAAAGTGGCTGTATCATGTTGCATTCCTACCAGCAATGAATGAGAGTTCCTGTTGCTCCACATCCATTCCAGCATTTGGTGTTGTCAATATTCTGGATTTTGGCCTTTCTAATAGGTGTGTAGTGGTATTCCATGGTTGTTTAAATTTGCATTTCCCTGCCTTCTGGTTTTTAGGTGGTCAGTGGTACCACCACAGCCTCCATGGTGGATGGTAGATGTTACCCATTATCAAATTTCTTAGGAAAAATTTTAGTACTTAATTTTTATTATGCATATACTTCCAGTCCTTTGCGCTCATTGCTGACTAAAAGGTTTGCTGAATTTTTTCTTAAAGTATTAACAAATTAATAAAATAGTTCCTATAGCAGACATTGTCAGTACCCTGAGACTATCCCTCCAATCTTATCAGTGTCCTCTAACCACCTTCCTATGAGTATCTACATCTCTGTGCCAAAGGGCTCCTTTCCTCTACCTCACCCTCAGAATTGGGGACAGCTATGCTCCCTGTCTGTACAGAAATCTGGAAGTGCTGAGCAATTAGTAACCCCCCAGGAGAAACCCCAACTAACAACTCTCCAGGATAGATGCAGAAATGCCCCCAACACGGTGCTCCTTCAATGAAATAATTCTGAAATGTGTGTTTTGTACCATTTTCCAGAGCTTCTCCACAGGATTAAGCATGCTGCAGTAAATGGCTTAATTGTGCACCTTTTATTGGCCTCCTTTCTGCCCTAATTTCCTTCCCCACTACCCTACAGATGTCACCTACACTCCACAAATAAAGTACATTTACCCTAATCCTTGTCTAAGGTCTGCCTCTGAGAGAACCAAAACTAAGGCATTTGTAGATCTATACCATAAAATGAATGATAAAATCACTATGCAAGAACATTCAGACGATTCTCTCTGTGCACTTCTATTTCTGGTACCTGTTTCAGGAAGATCCAACCCATAATTTCCCACTGGTCCCACGGAATGCAGACTAGCAGCGTCATGCGTTTCAGGCTGAAGCACTGGCCACTGCACAGCTGGCTAGTAAACTAAGGGGCTTGGAGGGGCAACAGCCCAAAATATTTCTCCTGCCACTACTCAAGACTGGAAGGAGTTAGCCGTCCCTAGTCATTCGTGACCAAGGACACAATTTTTATCACTGAGTACCCTGCATAATGGTCTTGAAAGTGAGATATTGGTTGTTGCCAACACACTGCTAGTAGGTCTCACACACTTCCAGACAAGACCGTGGAAGAACCTAGAAACATAAAATGGAGCTCTAGGGCTTCCCTGGTGGCACGGTGGTTGAGAGTCTGCCTGCCGATGCAGGGGACACGGGTTTGTGCCCCGGTGCGGGAAGATCCCACATGCCGCGGAGCGGCTGGGCCCGTGAGCCATGGCCGCTGAGCCTGCACGTCCGGAGCCTGTGCTCCGCAATGCGAGAGGCCACAACAGTGAGAGGCCTGCATACCGCAAAAAAAAGGAGGTCTACTTAACACTTCCCAGCTTATTTTAAGGCAAATAACAATAATAATATCTCCTCTTTTAAATGAAAAAAGAAAAACTGTATAAATGCTAAATTAGATGGGGCACCAAGATGTTAGGAATAAACCAGGTGTGTCTCAGGAAAACAAGTATATGTTCTCTCTAACTTAATGATATTAAAAAGTCAGGAGGGCAGAGATTGAGTGCTGCCTACGCAAAAGCCATTCACAGCTCCCTTCTCAACTTCACAGTTGGAAAGTTAGAACACCTTCTCTTGCTCCCTGCACCCATGGGTGGCTTGTGACCCAGTTCTCACCAGTGATCTGTAAGCAAATGCTACTGGGTGGGGCTTTGGAGAAAGCTTCTTAAAAGAAGCAAACTGGCATGCCTCTTCAGCCCTTGGCCCTTCAGCCTTCTCCTTCCTACTTTCTTGTATTCAAATATGATGGCTTGAGGTCCAGTGGCTGTCTTTCAACCATGAAAGGTGAGAAAAGATGCCTGAGTGCTTGGTGATATTGTAGATATCATGGTCCTGTCTTTGGACCTCTTTTTATGCACACACAAAACATCTTTCTCTGTTCATGTGGCTGTGGTAGAGTTTAGTTCTGTTTGCAGTGAAACACTTTCCTAATCGCAATGCATCCAAGTTCTTTCAATAAAAATTCCTAATATTCATTATACCCATGGAAGGGCTTTGCTCTCTGCTAGTCTTCGTTAACTCTACCCAAAATGGTACTTTGATAACTTATGACTCATATATGTTAGATCTAAGGTGTCATTTGAATTCAATAATTTTAAAAGACACACACTAACAAGCTTTCTTAATACGTTTAACTTCTTTTCCAATCACTGACAACTTTCTGGAGGCTGCCTAATATTCAATTTTTATGCAAAGAAGTCATCACAACTTTATTGAAAACTCCTTGAGGGCAGATACAGGCTCATATACTTTGGCTGACCCTATGAAATTTATCAATAATTGGCTGGAAGCACTTTGCACATACTCTTACTTTCCTAATATCAGAAACTACTAGAAATGTTTTCTTAAAGGTTTTTGTTTTAAATGTTTTTAAAAGCTCTAAAAACTTTCCCTGAATCAAATTATTTCAAAAATTAGGTTGAAAGGTAAATTCCCTCTTAGATTAGTTTTAGATAAACTGAATTTTATATCCCTGTTTAAATTTTTTTAAGTTGACTGGCAAGAAGCCGGCTTTCAAAACTGTACAAATTAACCACCTGAGTTCGTGATCTTTAAAAAAGCAAATAACTCATTTCAATCCCTCCCGAAAAAGCTATTTTTTACTTAGAGTAGATCTGCCTTTAAATGAGATGATTGTAAATCACTCTGAATTGCTCACAAACTGTGTTATATTGGTTCTCAAGATGAACTTTAAGAGGCATCTTGTGATTTATGTATTTGTGATCAAAAATAAAAACAGCCTGATGTATTTACCCTGGGAGCAATTTGCATCCCGTTATATGTGCTTAGTCAAATGCTAGGTATACAACTGAGGTAGAGGAATGAAGAAAACAGAGTACTAGCAGGCCTTTGTACTGGAATTTACCTGGTTTTGTAAGATCTAAAAGTGAATCACTTGGTTGTTCACACACTGTTCTGCTGGGATCCACTTGATAATTTGTACATGTGGGTCAATCTTTCCTCCCCGACTGGAATAGGTTACTTGTGGGCAGGAAATGTGCCTTTTATACACTGTTTTCTATCTTCACTGCATGATGTGCTGCTGGCGTGAAAATAGCTGAAATGGTGTGAAAACCACTTGAATGATTGACTGACATCTCACAAGTTGATAGCTATTTTAGGAGAGTAAGCCCTTCGAGTGATTACTAAAGAGAGAAGAATAGAGTGTCCTTGATTCCCATATTTGTAAGCACATATTTAACAAGACAGTTTCTCAAGGGCACTGATTTCTACTTTGAAAATCACTTGGAAAATATTTGGCAGCTATTCTTGGGATCAGTATTAACTTGAAGGAAAATGCTTATAAATTCTTTAGAGTTATTCCTTCTGTGTTCTTTTTTTCTTTTTCCTTATTGTATTCTTTTGCCACTAAAACCAAAAACAACAACAACAACAAACCTTCAACAATTCTCAACTGTGTACTAAATTAATCAATCCTTCATCCTGGCTTTAAACCTCTCAGTTTATCCTTCTAACTTTATCTGCTACTACCATTATGTGTTCCAGCCAAATCACCTGAATTCTACAGTCCCTTGACACAATTCATGCTCCCCTGCCTCTACCATGTCTCACTGTTCACTATGCCTGAAACACTTTCCTCCATTCTTTCCCTGTCGTGATTCTACTCATCTCTGAAGACACCTCCCAAATGTTACATCATCCATAACCTTCTTAGAGTGATATCAGCTCCTCCACCCTTAAACCTCCCTTGTGTTTCGTAAGGTTTCCTAGGTCTGTTATTTGACTTTATTATATAAAATGATGAGCTTTGCTTTAAATCGTTTCAGCTGTCCATTATATGGAACTAAAAAATGCCCTTCATTAAGCGGGAACTGTGCTGGGTTCTAACTGTGCTGTTAGCTCTCTGCATGTTGTCATTTAATCATCGCAGCAACTCATGTTACGACCTCCATTTTACAGTTGAAGAAGTGCTAAGGTGGGACTCATATTTAGGCTTCCCTATGGGGTTAGCAACAGTGCTGATTTGCCTGGCATGAGGGGTTTCATGAGGCATCGAACTTGCAGAGCTAAAACTGGGGCAGTCGTAAGCAGAAAGATGGCTGATCATTCTACCTACCGAACCTGGGCTCTCTCTTGGACACCTTCAGTGCATTCCTCATCCTCAAAGGCTCGGAGGTGAGGTGGGGTAGCTGCCTTAGTCCAGCAGTCAGGAGCTCCTTGCTCTAGTCACAGACAGAACCGGGTCCGAGTGCGCTGCTGAGAGACAGGGAAGGAAGTCCAGATTGGGGTATGAGCTGGAGGAAATCTCCCCCACATCTAGCCCTGTTCTCAACTCCAGAATGGGGAGCATCCTCCCCCTAAGCTTAAGCTGGTCTCTCTTGGAGGCCTAGTCACCAAGTTTTGAGGACTTTGATGTGAAAGTGCATACCAGCTAAATACCTCCGCTCTCACTCCCAACGGAAACAAACAAACAGAACAAAATGCAGGTCTTTGCAGGGTTGCAATAAGAAGATGCTACTAGAGAAATATGACATTTTACCCAAGCCCTCGACTGACCAGGTCACCCAATCCCTTCAGACACATCAAGGGAAGGCCTAACCCCTATGGAAACTGACTACTCCAGAGAGACTGACAAACCCAATGCTGACAGTTCTGTACACCCAGACAAGTGCAAGTAACAGCCACCTGGTATAAACTGGTCATCCAAAACTATCTGCTCCAGAGAAACAGACTATCGCCCAGAAGCACCCTAGACAGCCAACTTGTGCAGAAGCAGACAAAGCTGAAATTACATAGAGCTTCAAGTCTAGTGAATAGGTTTCCCTGCATGGTACACTTGGGCCTGATTATGATGTGATCAGGCAGGCTCAGTGGTTCTCAATCTTGTCTACTCATTAAAATCACCTGTGGAGATTTTAAACCTGCTGTGGACCTGACCTTGCCCCAGACCAGTTAAATCAGAATGTCCTTAGCAAGGCACAGGTGAATCTAATGTGCAACCAGGATTAAAAAGCATAGTCCTAACCCAGTGACTCTCAAACTGCTGTCCCTGGGCCAGCATCATTGACAGTTTGTTTTTATGCTCACTGGTAAAATTATGCTATAGGATAAAAATAATTCTGTGTTGCCTTTGACTTCCATTATACAACAGAGTTGTGTCTTGTCCGTGGGAGACTGACCCAAGAGGCACAGTTTGGGCAGGAAATATTTAATATAGTGACTATGTATCTGAAAGACACTTAATTAAAATAGAAATACGAGTGTGATATTTAAGCCACAGGATTTCCTCTCTACCTATCTCCATTTTCCTTCACTGAACCCAACTTGATCTTTCCTGGTTTGCTAGCATTTTCCCTAAATTTGGAGGTCTCTTGAATGAGTACTCCCAGGTCTCAAATTTAGCTTACCACCTTTATCTAGGGATAAATAAAGAGCTATACTGTTTCAACACTCTATCCTTAGATGTTTTTATCTCACAATCTAACAAGTGCTAGTTTGAAGATCATACTTACTTGCAGCCCATAGGAGAACCATCCAGTCTTCAGTTAAGTACTGGCCTCCAGCTTACACTTGTTATTTCCATATAAATGTTAGAATATTGCCTTGTTAATTTCAAATAATTTATAGAAAAGAATTTTATTGGAATGATACTCTGAAAATGTTGTGGTCTGAAATTTCTAACATTTACTTTTTAAAATTCTCTTAATCACAGTAATTATTTTTCTAATGTTACATTAAAAGTAGCAGCATCTTTGGACAGGAAGATGTAATTTAATGAAGGGCATCTTTCTCCACAATGACATGGATGTTAAATCTTTTCTTTAAGATTCTAATGTGGTCTAATTACTTTAACTTAAAATTCTGTGTATGCATGTTTTATTCATGACTTTAGAGATGATTGAAAAAGTTTCTGCAGCTCCTTTGAAGCTCTAACTTTGGAAATGTAACAAATAATGAAGCCATTATATTTTCAAAATGCTCGGATAGAGGAGACTTTTGAAAGACAATGTAATTGTGAATCAAAGCTTAATCAGCTGCTGTGAAATGAGTTTTTAATTATTACATTGCCCCTGATACGCTGGAGTTCACCAAGGTTAAGACAATGACCTCACACACATTTCCTCTGAAAGGGGAGATTTTTTTTTCCCTTTGCAGCATATCATCTTGAATATTCAGAAACTATGTTGTTCTGCCTCCCGTGAAAATCTCCTCAGAAACAATTTTTCACATACCCTTGGTTAATCTCGCACAAGAAACGGAAAGTGTCACTCATTTTTCTCTCACTAAAATGTATCATTTCTGCAGGGGGCATGATGGCTTCTGAATCAGAATACTCATCTACTCCCACTGAAAAATTCACATTTTACTAAGTTTTTTATAAGTTTATTAAAGAGAATATCATAAAGCGTGCTCAAGGCATAAATCCTTAGAGCTCAGAATTCTGGATCAAAATAACTGGTTTTATTTCAAGTGGCCAAAGATAATACAGATTTTCCATGCAGGGAAAGAGTGTGTTTGCACAAGGAAGCTCTCCGGGCAGTCAGTACCTGATGTCTCTTCATATAAAGTTCAACTCAAATTTCCATTTTAAGGAAATGGTAATCCGCTTGAGTTGAGAGTAAAACAGACACAATGTAAATAACTTCTCAAACTTCCTGCCTCAAATGTAGACATTTACATCTATATATTCTAATTTCTGCTCATTAAATAAAACAAAGAGATCAGAACTTTTATGTTTTATGGGGGTAGGGATAAATTAGGAGGCTGGGATTAACATATACACACTACTATATATAGAATAGGCACCCAAAAAAGACCTACTGTATAGCACAGGGAACTATACTCAATATTATGTAATAACCTATAGGGGAAAGAATCTGAAAAAGAATGTAAATGGAAATCAAAAGAAAGCTGGAGTAGCAATTCTCATATCAGACAAAATAGACTTTAAAATAAAAACTATTGCAAGAGAAAAAGAAGGACACTACATAATGATCAAGGGATCGATCCAAGAAGAAGATATAACAATTGTAAATATTTAGGCATCCAACATAGGAGCACCTCAATACATACGACAAATACTAAAAGCCATAATAGGGGAAATCGACAGTAACACATTCATAGTAGGGGACTTTAACACCCCACTTTCACCAATGGACAGATCATCCAAAATGAAAATAAATAAGGAAACACAAGCTTTATATGATAAATTAAACAAGATGGACTTAATTGATATTTATAGGACATTCCATCCAAAAACAACAGAATACACATTTTTCTCAAGTGCTCATGGAACATTCTCCAGGATAGATCATATCTTGGGTCACAAATCAAGCCTTGGTAAATTTATGAAAATTGAAATTGTATCAAGTATCTTTTCCGACCACAACGCTATGAGACCAGATATCAATTACAGGAAAAGATCTGTAAAAAATACAAACACATGGAGGCTAAACAATACACTACTTAATAACGAAATGATCACTGAAGAAATCAAAGAGGAAATTAAAAAATACCTAGAAACAAATGACAATGGAGACATGATGACCCAAAACCTATGGGATGCAGCAAAAGCAGTTCTAAGAGGGAAGTTTATAGCAATACAATCTTACCTTAAGAAACAGGAAACATCCTGAATAAACAACCTAACCTTGCACCTAAAGCAATTAGAGAAAGAAAAACAAAAAAACCCCAAAGAGAGCAGAAGGAAAGAAATCATAAAGTTCAGATCAGAAATAAATGAAAAAGAAATGAAGGAAATAATAGCAAAGGTCAATAAAACGAAAAGCTGGTTCTTTGAGAAGATAAATAAATTGATAAACCATTAGCCAGACTCATCAAGAAAAAAAGGGAGAAGACTCAAATCAATAGAATTAGAAATGAAAAAGGAGAAGTAACAACTGACACTGCAGAAATGCAAAAGATCATGAGAGATTACTACAAGCAGCTCTATGCCAATAAAATGGACAGCCTGGAAGAAATGGACAAATTCTTAGAAATGCACAACCTGCCAAGACTGAATCAGGAAGAAATAGAAAATATGAACAGACCAATCACAAGCACTGAAATTGAGACTGTGATTAAAAATCTTCCAACAAACAAAAGCCCAGGACCAGATGGCTTCACAGGCGAATTCTATCAAACATTTAGAGAAGAGCTAACACCTATCCTTCTCAAACTCTTCCAAAATATAGCAGAGGGAGAAACACTCCCAAACTCATTCTACGAGGCCACCATCACCCTGATACCAAAACCAGACAAAGATGTCACGAAGCAAGAAAACTACAGGCTAATATCACTGATGAACATAGATGCAAAAATCCTCAACAAAATACTAGAAAACAGAATCCAACAGCACATTAAACGGATCATACATCATGATCAAGTGGGGTTTATTCCAGGAATGCAAGGATTCTTCAATATACGAAAATCAATCAACATGATACACCATATTAACAGATTGAAGGAGAAAAACCATATGATCACCTCAATAGATGCAGAGAAAGCTTTTGACAAAATTTAACACCCATTTATGATAAAAACCCTGCAGAAAGTAGGCATAGAGGGAACTTTCCTCAACATAATAATGGCCCTATATGAGAAACCCACAGCCAACATCATCCTCAATGGTGAAAAACTGGAACCATTTCCACTAAGATCAGGAACAAGACAAGGTTGTCCACTCTCACCACTACTATTCAACATAGTTTTGGAAGTTTTAGCCACAGCAATCAGAGAAGAAAAAGAAATAAAAGGAATCCAAATCAGAAAAGAAGAAGTAAAGCTGTCACTGTTTGCAGATGACATGGTACTATACATAGAGAATCCCAAAGATGCTACCAGAAAACTACTAGAGCTAATGAATGAATCTGGTAAAGTAGCAGGATACAAAATTAATGCACAGAAACCTCTGGCATTCCTATACACTAATAATGAAAAATCTGAAAGTGAAATTAAGAAAACACTCCCATTTACCATTGCAACAAAAAGAATAAAATATCTAGGAATAAACCTACCTAAGGAAACAAAAGACGTGTGTGCAGAAAATTATAAGACACTGATGAAAGAAATTAAAGATGATACAAATAGATGGAGAGATATACCATGTTCTTGGATTGGAAGAATCAACATTGTGAAAATGACTCTACTACCCAAAGCAATCTACAGATTCAATGCAATCTCTATCAAACTACCACTGGCATTTTTCACAGAAGTAGAACAAAAAATTTCACAATTTGTATGGAAACACAAAAGACCCCGAATAGCCAAAGCAATCTTGAGAACGAAAAACGGAGCTGGAGGAATCAGGCTCCCTGACTTCAGACTGTACTACAAAGTTACAGGAATCAAGACAGTATGGTACTGGCACAAAAACAGGTACTGGAACAGGATAGAAAGCCCAGAGATTAACCCATGCACATATGGTCACCTTATCTTTGATAAAGGAGGCAGGAATGTACAGTGGAGAAAGGACAGCCTCTTCAATAAGTGGTGCTGAGAAACTGGACAGGTACATGTAAAAGTATGAGATTAGATCATTCCCTAACACCATACACAAAAATAAGCTCAGGGCTTCCCTGGTGGTGCAGTGGTTGAGAGTCCGCCTGCCAATGCAGGGGACATGGGTTCATGCCCTGGTCCGGGAAGATCCCACATGCCGTGGAGTGCCTAGGCCCATGAGCCATGGCCACTGAGCCTGCGCGTCCGGAGCCTGTGCTCTGCAACGGGAGAGGCCACAACAGTGAGAGGCCAGTCTACCACAAAAAAAAAAAAAAAAAAAAAAAAGCTCAAAATGAATTAAAGACCTAAATGTAAGGCCAGAACCTATCAAAATCTTAGAGGAAAACATAGGCAGAACACTCTATGACATAAATCACAACAAGATCCTTTTGACCCACCTCCTAGAGAAATGGATATAAAAATTAACAAATGGGACCTAATGAAACTTCAAAGCTTTTGCACAGCAAAGGAAACCATAAACAAGACCAAAAGACAACCCTCAGAATGGGAGAAAATATTTGCTAATGAAGCAACTGACAAAGGATTAATCTCCAAAATTTATAAGCAGCTCATGCAGCTCAATGACAAAAAAACAAACAGCCCAATCCTAAATGGGCAGAAGACCTAAGTAGACATTTCTCCAAAGAAGATACACGGACTGCCAACAAACACATGAGAGAATGCTCAACATCATTAATCATTAGAGAAATGCAAATCAAAACTACAGTGAGATATCATCTCACACCAGTCAGAATGGCCATCATCAAAAGATCTAGAAACAATAAATGCTGGAGAGGGTGTGGAGAAAAGGGAACACTCTTGCACTGCTGGTGGGAATGTAAATTGATACAGCCACTATGGAGAACAGTATGGAGGTTCCTTAAAAAACTACAAATAGAACTACCATATGACCCAGCAATCCCACTACTGGGCATATACCCTGAGAAAACCATAATTCAAAAATAGTCATGTACCAAAATGTTCATTGCAGCTCTGTTTACAATAGCCCAGAGATGGAAACAACCTAAGTGTCCATCATCGGATGAATGGATAAAGAAGATGTGGCACATATATACAATGGAATATTACTCAGCCGTAGAAAGAAACCAAATTGAGTTATTTGTAGTGAGGTGGATGGACTTAGAGTCTGTCATACAAAGTAAGTCAGAAAGAGAAAAACAAATACAGTATGCTAACACATATATATGGAATCTAAGGGGAAAAAAAAAAAAAGGTCCTGAAGAACCTAGGAGTAAGACGGGAATAAAATAAAGACACAGACCAACTAGGGAATGGACTTAGGATATGGGGAGGGGGAAGGGTAAGCTGTGACAAAGTGAGAGAGTGGCATGGACATATATACACTACCAAACGTAAAATAAATAGCTAGTGGGAAGCAGCCACATAGCACAGGGAGATCAGCTCGGTGCTTTGTCACCACCTAGAGGGGTGGGATAGGGAGGGTGGAGGGAGCGAGACGCAAGAGGGAAGAGATATGGGAACATATGTATATGTATAACTGTTCCACTTTGTTATAAAGCAGAAACTAACACACCATTGTAAAGCAATTATACTCCAATAAAGATGTAAAAAAAAAGAATATATGTGCATGTATGTATAACTGAATCACTATGCTGTATACATGAAACTTCCATGATATTGTAAATCAACTATACTTCACTAAATAATTTTTTTAAATAAAGAACTTTTATGTCTTAAAGTTCTCCAAGAATCATAAGAAAATTATTACATCACCACATGTCCAAAGCAAAACCAAAATTTTGATTTCAACTCTCTTGCCATATTTTTCCTTTAGGTTGTAAAAAAAAAAAAAAAATCCCATGAAAATCTGGGTTCTGCACAGAAATCAGCACTAACATCTTGACCTTTTCTAAAGCTCTCTCTACATATGAGTTTAAACTGCGATTCCAATGTGATTTTTAAGGAGGGGCATTTAACTCCTGTATTTGAAAGTCAAAATCTCCTTGGTTCCTTAAATATATATATTCAATCAAATCAAAGAAACAGGTGTAGCTGTAGTATGAAGCATGACAGAGTTCCTACTGACAGTTTTCCTTTTTGAGGAATGCAGACAACCTTGGACTTATTTAATGAGAACAAGTAGGATCCTGAAATGAGTGTTATTTACAGGAGAGTTGCCATTAGAATGCTACACCAGAGGTTTGATTTGCATAATATCTGATTACATTTAGTAGCTGTTCACGTATCTGTGCTGAATCAGTGTCACTTCATCCACACACAGGTTATCTTTTCTGCTCGCTTCAGAATGGCCTCAAATTCTAATTGAGAAATACAGCTTTGCACATCCTACGTGTTCCTCTGTCACCTCCTTTGTTTGCACTAGTTCTTGACTGAAAAGGGAGATCACTCAAGTCTTATACAGCATTTCTAAGGTTGAGCGAACCCTGTGTAATTTATCTCTTGAAAATGCTATGTATGAAAGTATCTGACATTTCTGCCATTGGAGATAAATGACCTAAGAGCCAGTAGACTTACTAGAAATAATAATAATAGCTAGCATTTATTGAGCAATTACTAACTGCCAGATGCTAAGCTAAGACCTGCCCACGCATTTAATCTATCATTGGACCTTCGGGCATCTACTATTATCAACCCCATGTTTACAGGTGAGAAAAATCAAGGCTTAGAGAGGTTATTTAACTAGCTCAGTATCACAGACTCCTCAATGATGGAGTCAAGATTTAAATTCTGAAGTCTATGTTCTCAGACATGCATTTCCCTGGAGCTGAATAATCAATGCTCTAAAATTATGCAGACCCAAGCAAAGTTAAAGCAGAGCTCTGCTTTTAGTAACACTGTTGAAAATCAAAATTTCAGGAGCAAGTCCACCACTTTGGGACAAAAATCATTCAGAGGTGTTATCAGAGTGCATTGACCTCTCAATGATACCAAGCCCAGAACAGGACCTGAGTCCCCAGCCTCAGCCACCACCACCGCATCCTGATGGTTTACAACCCAGGCACTACCTGTTCCAGACCTTAACTGCAAACCACAAGGAAGGAAAATTGACAGAAAGCCAAAATGGTGCTTTTTGTAATGCACTAAAACTCCGTTTGTGTTTAGAATTTCTACTGTAGACACTGAAAACACAGGAACTGGTGATAATATTGTAAACTAATAACAATAATAGAACTAAAGAATTCCCAAAATTATTTTTAAGCCATGTTGACTACCTGTGCAAACACAAACATGTCTTACCATACACCCAGATATACATATGTACATTAACACTAAGCTAACAGAGAGCTTCACAGTTAGAAATTAATCAATATGCAAATGGAGGACTTCTGTTGCACGTGGCCATGATCCCAGTTTTGCCCACACTCTGTTGGAACACATGCAAGGCATTTGTGCATATTCTACTTCTCTAAGAAAGATTTTAAAACTCAAATACTGTGAGCCCCGGCCTTTGTCAGAATGTTGAGGCTTCCTTTGCCACAAATACTGAATATGGGAGTAATTTAAATTGCTAGAAACTGTGCCCTACTGAAACACACCTGTTAAAACAACAGGTTTAAAAAGAGCGCTGTTAAACCAACAACAAAAATCCAGATTAAAATGAAAGATTACTTTATGTAATTAAGAGACATTTGTGTGGCTGAATGGGAAACATATTAGCTCATAAATAGCATACTATATCCCACAGTTGCTTCTGGATATATTTGCCAAATCCCATCAATCCAATCAATAAATGTTTATTGAGTACCTACTATGAGCAAGGTACAAGGATAGATGCTAGGGAATACAGAATGATTAACACATGTGCTACACCAGCCCCTGCCCTCTATGCCCACCGAAACCATCTGTGTAGATGAGTTGGAATACTGACTGTAAGCAGAGTCTGCAGGCTCCCCTAAGCCTGGACCTGTGCTGGCACCCTGGTCAGGACTCTGCTTTCTCATCTCAGGGTGGTTTACGGAATTTTACTTTGGAGCCCTCTGTGCGAAGCTGTTTAGTGGTGAGGCGCCCAGGCACTGGTGTGTCTGCATAATGACGGAGGGATTTTAACCAGTAAGGTGGAAACTACATGGTCTGAACACAGGATGCACAATGTTGTCAATCCTGGAAACAGTCCTTTTTTGTAAGATACGTGAATGAAGTACTGGTGTCTTCACCAAGAGGCAGCACCTAGGATTCCATGTATAGTCAAAGCAAGAGCCTACTGAGCATCAGACGAACCAGGTGGGGTTGAAGTGAAGACTTCCTCCCTTTGCGCTGTTTCTCCTCTGCCCCAGTGCCTCACTCCTCCCCTCATTCATTCCCCCAAAATACTGAATACAAATGGAACACATCCCTTTTATTCCCCTCACAAATCCTGTAAGATGGATTTGAAGATGTAACCAACCCTCTCTCTCTCCATTCCCATATTCTAACATAACTCCTGGTTTCTGCTTGTGTGAGTGTCTGTAAAACCTTTAACCTGGTGCCCGGCCTCCAGCCTGTATCTCTGAAAGTCACCCTAAAGCACCACCTGGTTAATCCTTTCCCAACAATAATTTCAGCCTCCAATTACTCACCGTGGCTGGCACAGTAAAATACAAAACTCTAATATGGCATTTAAGTCCCTCCACTTCAAGGGGAACTAAATGTCAGAAGTAGCCCCATCCAGGGCACTGCAACAGCTGAAAGCAGGTCCACGTGCTTCCAAACACACCTAGGGACACAGTGTCTCCCCAGGGAGACACAGACAAGCCTTGTGCCACTCTGCAGATGCACGTGAGGGAGTCTCTCGTTGTCAAAGCCTGGGTCTGTTTCTAACCTTGTCTGTACTTTTCTGGGATGCGTCTCACCTGATGAAAATGCTGAGACTCTAATACTCAAATACATTTTTTTTCCCAAGACACATAAATTAAAGGAAAAGACCCGTAAGCATTAAAGAATCTGAAAAATGTCAGGGTGACAGAGGTTTCCCAAAATTTCTAAGAGTTGTGCAGAAAATGATTCTCCTGTGAAATGCACATTACTAGTCCTATATCCCCTGAAGTCAAACTAGGCGTCATTACTCTATAAAAATGTAAGGAGAGCAAAGTACTGGCTCTGCCTTTCCTGCACTTTCCAAATTTGATTAATATTCTTTTCTATTCTACTCATATCTTTACTTTCCAGATTCTACTAAAGCTTGAGGACATTTTAGCTTTGGGCATTTTTAAAAAATAACAACAGTACTTCCTAAGAAGCAACAGAATATAATGTACTAAACGGGGAACTCCTTGAGAGTAAACACTATTTTAATGGTATTGGGAGCTTTGTTTTCCAGCCACTTGCCAGGTCATTCTTAGGGTAAGAACAGGACGGGGAAAGCATGCTGTGGAAGGCAGGGATTTCACCCCTAATCTGCTACCTACTGACAACATGATTGAGAGCAAAGTCCATAACCTATGTGAGTCTGAGTTTGCGCAACTGCTACAGAGAGGTAATAACACCTACTTCACAGGATATTCACGTTGTGAGGACTAAATGAGATAATGGATTAGAATGTGATTTGTAACCGATAAGCACTGCATGACAGCGGTTATTGTCACTCTCAAGTATGGACTTAAACTCATAAAATGGGTAGAAAATAAGAAAAGAAAGTTGAACAACTGTAAAACAGACATCTTCTCCATCAGGAATGACAAGGCCAAAACCTGGAAAATATCTTGTGCACCTGAAAATCTTCCCGTAGTATATGTCTACAACAGAGTGGGGAAAAAAGAAGAAAATTTCTTTTAAATATGGTAAATTGGATTTGGTTTATATTCCACTGATTGAATTGCCCAAATCCAATTTAAAAATTGAAACAAAAGGTTTTAAAACTGTATGGTTTACATGTCAAAGTAATTTGTATCAGACTAACCCTCCAACAGAAAACAAGTATAAAACATGGATAAAACAGGTATGTGGAGTCAGAAGAGATCAACTAAGTCAACAGAGCTTGAAGGAATTAATCCCAGAGAGAAAAGGAAATGTGCATGTGCATTGGAAGTTGCTAGACATCAGCCTCCTCTTTTCCCCTCATACCATTTTCTGACTCATTGCACAAAAAAAGAGCCAAACTGAAAGCAGGGCCTGGAACTGGCAGTAGTCTCACTGAAGATGATTGATTAATTGATTTATTGATTGATAACTGAATTTAAGAACTCCATAGATGAATTTAATAGCATACTAAAATGAGCAAAAGAGATTATTGATAAATGATGTTGGATCACTGGGTAGCCATATGGAAAAAAAGGTCCTGTTGACCCCTACCTTATACCATATACATACACAAAAAAATCAGTTCCAGTTAGATCACAGATCTGAATACGAAAGACAAATAATAAACTTTCTAGAAGTTAACACAAGAGACTATATTTATGATCTTAGTATAAATAAAGATTTCTTATATAGGGCACATAAAGAGCTAACCTTAAAGAAAAACGTTGAAAAAATCGGATTTCACTACACTTAAGAAAGTCTATACATGAAAAGATATCATTATAAGGAAGAGGTAAGTCACCAAATAGAAAAAGATATTTGAATATATATTTCCAACCAATGGCTCATTTCCAGAACATATAAAGAAATATTACAAATCCATAAGAAAAAAACAAACCAATTTTCAAAAATTGGACAAAAGATCCTGAATATTTTAAAAAATCCAAATTGCCTAATAAACATATGAAAAGATGTTTAGCATTATTCATCATAAGGAAAATGAGATACCACTACATAATCACATTTTTTAATGACAATACCTAGTGGTAGTAAAAATTTAAATCATCTGGAACACTATCAGTAGGAATATGAGCCAGTAAAATCACTTCAGAAAACATGTCATCAATATCTGCCATAGCTGAACATATGCATCTTTTTTATCCAACAATTCCACAACATAAAAAGCATTAAAATATGCACAAAAGACATGTAAGGATATTCACAGCGGCCTTAGGCAAAATTTCCCAAAGCCAAAAACAACCCAAACACCCATCAACAGTAGAATGGATAAATTGTGGTATAGTCTCTCAATAATACAGCAGGGGTCGGCAAACTACAGCCTGTGGGTCAAATCCAGCTATGCCCATTAACAGAATAGTCTACAGCTGCATTTGCACTGCAACGGCCAAGTTCAGGAGTTGCAACACAGACCATATGGCATACAAGGCTAAAAATGTTTACTCTCTGGACCTTTACGGAAAAAGTTTGTCAACCTCTGCTGTACAGCGATGAAAAAGAATGAGCTACTACTACTACAACTATACAACAGGACAAACCTCAGACACATCATGCTGGTGGGAAAAAGCCAGATGCGAAAGAATGCATGTTATGATTCAAATTATATTGAATATATAAATATAAATCAAAATTAAATATATCTGTTTTTGTGCTAGTACCATACTGTCTTGATTAGGGGTGGGATAGGGAGGGTGGGAGGGAGATGCAAGAGGAAGGAGGTATGGGGATATATGTATATGTATAGCTGATTCACTTTGTTATAAAGCAGAAACTAACACAACATTGTAAAGCAATTATACTCCAATAAAGATGTTAAAAAAATTTATGAAGTTCAAACACAGATGAAATTAACAGAAGTCCAGTAGAAGTGGTGTTAGATGCCTGAATGGTGGTTACATTTGGGGAAACATAATAACTTGGAAGAGCAATGGTGCAGCTGATCCTTCTTCGTAAACTTGACTGTCTCATTTAAGTAAGGAGGAAGCAAGCAGAACTGGAGAGAAGTACCCACACCTGACCTGGTCCTCCCTACCACATCACAGAGGCCACTGGCAAATCTCTCAGAGCAACAGATCACACTATAGCCTGCCTCCTGAGTTGGGAAGACAAAAGGAGATAAAATCAATCGTTCCATAGCTGCTGGGCAGTTTAGATTAAAACCTATCACAAATCTCCTCTGATCCCTATAGCTTTTAACATCTTTGTATTGATATTTGAACAGTAGGAAAAAAAAATGAACTACAACAATCTAAACTAGAGTGTTTTAATGTCAACTAAAAGAATATGTCCACCCCACATCCACCTCTTTATTCGGATGAGTGAATGGAATTGCCTGAAGCTCGTAAGAGTATTGATCTTGGAACAATAATTAAAATCTAATGGAGTTAATCAGTTTCACATAGAACTATAAATTTCATCCAAAGACATGATAAATTGCTGAATAAGAATATCTGACTGCTGATCTACTCAATTTTTTTAAATTCAGATCTCATTTTCTGACAATGTTATTCATTTTAACTGAGAGAAATATTCATACCATCTGAAGTGCTGGACATTTTATTCTAAGAAGCGGAGGGAAAAGAGAATCATTTGGTTCTTTATGGGGGTTAAATTATACATCAAATAAAGTATGAAGTTCCTTCACCAGATACATTTCATAAAGTTAAATGGTTCTTTCAAGATTATGCTGACAATAGAGTCTTCAGTCTTTGTTATAATATAGTCTACGACCTCACTAATAAGGATAATAATGTATCATCAAAAAATGCTGTTAATTGAAAACTGTAAGTCTAATTACCAGGGATATGACCATGCATAACATATTATTAATAGAAAGAAAAGATTGCATTACACCAACTGCTACCCAGAAAAATAAAACTAGGACAGTCGAGCAGTTCAAAGACTCTTCACATCCATTTTGGCAAAAGTTACTGATATATTCCTCTCATTAAACTGTAGCCTTCATAGCAAAATGACTTAAAACCAGAAGAGGACAGTAGAGGCAGATTTAAAAGATGGGTCACAGGGCAGCTGCTTGGGCTCCAAACTCTAAAGAGCCCTCAAACACCACTGGAAGACATCAGAAATACAGTGCCAATTAGCTTGGGTTTCCACATGAAACTCTTTACAAACTGGGTAAACTGTACATTGGTCCCACTCTCAATGAATTAATACCCTCTAATGAAAAATATAAATATTCTGTCCTAGTACTCTCCCCTTTCCATTGAGTATTATGTGATACACACACGCACGTCGGGAAGCTTGGGGGCCACTACAGTTCCTCAAACCAAACCCAAAAACAGCCAGCTAATAGTTACTGGAAGTCAGCAGTTATGGCCAAGTAAAATTTCAACACTAAAAGAATATGTGATACAGGACTCTCTCTAGAGACAAATGGATTTATTGTCTAAATTTTAAATTCTATGCCTCCTAAGAAGTTCTCCTATATCAGGGAAAGTCTTTTTATAAATCTAACGAGTAAACTGCACTACAGGAAAATGGAACTCATTTTGCCAATATTAAGAGCAAATATCCAGATCAAGATGGCTTCCTGAGAGCATGTTAAGAATAAAGACAAAGATGTAGAGAAGGGACCTGAGGACACAGGGAGGGGGAAGGGTAAGTGGGGACAAAGTGAGAGTGGCATCGACATATATACACTACCAAACGTAAGGTAGATAGCTAGTGGGAAGCAGCCGCATAGCACAGGGAGATCAGCTCGGTGCTTTGTGACTGTCTGGATGGGTGGAATAGGGAGGGGGGGGAGGGAGGGAGACGCAAGAGGGAAGAGATATGGGTACGTATGTATATGTATAACTGATTCACTTTGTTATAAAGAAGAAACTAACACACCATTGGAAAGCAATTATACTCTAATAAAGATGTTAAAGAAAAAAAATAACACATCAGATTCAGAAGAGCTCAAAAAACTGGCAATTTACAGACCTTCAGTGGACAGTGCTACCACTGACAAGAAGAAACTTCCAATTAGAAGTGTGAAATAAGCACATGAACAAAGAAACTGATAAAACATTTTGGCAAATTTAAATGTGTTGATTTTAAAAATAACAACAGCAACAATATTGTGTGGTTTTTTGAATGCTAGAACTTAAATTCTTTAGAACAATCATATAGCATTGCCATCCAGTGGCCTGTAGAGGGCAGTTAAAGCTTTTCATTTTGCTCAGAAGGGGCTGGAGATATTTATTACTTTTAGAGTTTGTTTTAAAAAAATTAGTACTCAAATTTAAAATAAAAGTAATTTTTAAAAAAGGAAAAAGTCAGGCTGAAAAAAAAGGAATATTCCCACATGTAAGTCAGAAAAAAAGAACTTTCAAATATATATAGACAATCCACCTTAAGTGATTTCTACATGTCCTGAGCATACTATCCAGTTATGAGTAATTTCACAGTCATGATTGAAAAGCAATTCTGAATAAAGTAAAATATTACATTTAGTCCACATACCAAACCTCTTATTTTGAATAGTTGAAAATATTTTACACAATTTTTTGATAAAATATGATTTGTAACATCCATATTAAAGAATATCAAGGTATCCTAGGCCGGCAGTCCCCAACCCTTTTGGCACCAGGGACCGGTTTCGTGGTAGGCAGTTTTTCCACAGACGGGGGGTTGGGGGGCAGGATGGTTCAGGCGGTAATGCGAGCGATGGGGAGCGATGGAGAGCAGCAGATGAAGCTACTCTAGCTCGCCTGTCGCTCACCTGCTGCTGTGCGGCCCGGTTCCTTGGGGACCCCTGCCCTAGGCACCAAGTGTACCTCTGCTGTCAGTATGTTCCACTTAATTTCTTTTGATTGTTGTGATCCACTTAAATATCTCTACTAAGATGCATGAAAAGTACAGTTCTCCACTTTCAATCGTTAATTGAAATGATTCTCATGAGTCAGGATTGACTTTTGGTACACCCCCCTTTCAAAAACATGTATAATGAATTTCCTTTTAGAAAATACATATCATGAATTTGTATATCAGTTTAGAACCACAGAAAAGAAGAAAAAAAACTTACCTGATACAGTCCAAACTTTCTCAATTAGCAATACCAAGGCTCAATTAGCATTCCTGACTGACCAACTTAAAATGTTAAACCACTGTTTAATCTACCTCGACCAGTGTCCTCACGTTCTAGCCTTCTTACTAAACTTACTTTTACTAAGCTTACTAAAGTTCTTAATTTCAAGGTCAGACTACCTGATGATGAAATGCAGAAAATGATAATTACTATTCCCACATATGCACCATCATACATAAGAAGAATTCAAAGATCTTTCAAGCCATGAATATTACCATTCTTCCCTGGGATGAATTTTCCCATTTTATAAAATAGATGTGACTGTAAGAGAAATAAAATGGATTTCCACTTCCTACATCACAGGTGCAGTAGCAGTAAGACAAACAGCAAAAGGAAGCTCAAGGCTTTTGCACATTAAGTGTCTTGATATGTTGGACACCATAATAGTACACAGAGATTTCAATGTCCTGTAGAATACACAGGACATATTCTAATTTAAACTAATTTTTTTCAAAAAACAGAAAAATGAAGAGCCCTTCCAATTTCTTGTATAAACCAATGTTAACAGAAGAGCTCAGCAGTTTTCTACCTTGAAGAGAAAGGTTGTACTTACAGTTCTTACTTTTGAAAAAGCTCTTCCACCTGTATTGTATCTGTTCTTCAGTCTAATTGAAAATGAAAAATCTCCAGGTTGGAGAAACTCAGTGACATTCAGAGCCTAAGGCTTGACTCACAAAGTAATTCTACCAGTAATATTTTTATGGTTGCAGAAAGCGGAAAAACACAGATATTTTGGCTTGTAGTATTAAATTTAATTCATAAAGTTTAGTAGCAATACTTCTGAGGACAGAGAAAAGTCAGCTTTCAATATAACTAGTCCAGGAAAAAAAAAAAAAGAAACATTGCTGTTGCAGAAATTGCTTACTCCAAATTTCAAATATAGGCTTCAGGGTTCTGAAACAGCAAAAGATATAAATGGTTTATTATATATCTCAGATTGCAAAAGTATCAAAAAGATTTCCTAGGGTGAATATAGCTACCTAAAATCGTAGAACAAAATAACAGAACAAAGAACAAAAGGTATTGTTTTATTTTTATTAGTTCTCCTATCATTCATAATAAATTAATAGGAATCAATGTTTTCTAGTTTTCTGAATAGATATTATGAGGACCATAAAAACATCTCAGAAACTACCCTATTTTCCCAAAAAAATTATACATTTTAAAGAAAATTTTAAAAAGGGAAGGGAAAGCCTTGGTTTGTAAGTATATGCACATTTATATCCCTTGAGGGACTCCCCAAGCGTAAAAGAAACCACTTACAAAGATCAAACCACATTCTTTCATTGTTTTCATTGGCCATATGTCAGGGTACTGACCCATCTGAGACTGTTATGCTCATTGAGTGAGTATAGAAATGAAGAAGATTTCTCCCAAAGAAAATAGTAAAGGCACCATTTTGTTCATTTTAGCATTTTATCCATATTAGGGGAAAAAGTTGGAAACAACCTCAAATGCCCAAGTAGGGACTTAAAGAGAGCTTGCTGTACACAATAATGTACCACACTTGTAATAAAATAACACATTTTACAGATACATTAAGAGAGGAAAATAATTACATTTATAATTTAAATATAATTCTGCAATTCTTAATTTTTAAAGTAGTATAATTTTTCACGATTTACCTAATTCCAAATCCTATTTCACCTGGAAAAGAAAGAAAAAAAGAAAGGAAGGAAGGAAGAAAGAAAGGCTCTTTTTCTTTTATTAGCTCAAATATTGTTCTACATTTTCAGAAGCCCAGCAAATATTCTACTTTATTCATGGTGTCAAGTTTTCAGTCAATGGAAATACTATTTTTCATTTATCATCTGATAAAGGAGATATTTCCATTAAAAAATGCTAGACCAGAAAATGTGTTGGGGCAATTTATTAAACATTTAGAAGGGAAAAGAAAATTGTAAGCTAGACATGTACCTCACTATTTACTCCAAGTTAATTCTGAATGGATCACACATTGAAATACTTTTTAAAAAAATAGAAGTACCAGACAAATCCAGGAATTTAATACAGTACTGGAATGGAGAAGGCCTTTCCAAACATGTCACAGCTACAGAAGCCATAAATAAAAGAATAAATAAGCTTGGTCACCTATTTGGTAAAAATAAGTTTATACAGAAAACTAGTTAGCACACAGTAATACACACTCAGTTTAAACAAAACTTGAAAAAATGACTTGTAGCACTATAATAAAAAAGTAAATTTTCTGACAAAAAAGAGCACTTACAAATCAACAATAAAAAGGATAAGAACCAGAGTGATAAATGGGCAAAACATATGATCTACAAATGAGCAAATAATTATATAAATATTCAACTTGCCAATTAAAGAGATGAAAATTAAAACAAATATCAATTGGGCAAAAATTAAAAATACTTAATTCCCAGGTGTTAGCAATGTTGTGCACAAAAGGAGGCATAAATTTATTCACTTTGAGGGAGAAAATGTGTCAAAGTATATCAAAATGTTTAGGATATAAGCCCCTTGATGCAATAATTCTATATCCAGAAATTTATCCCACAAATATATTCATACGAGAGTGCCAATATGTAAATACACACAAACACACACACAGATTTCTTTATAGCAATGTTTATAACAATAAAAACTAAGAAGCATATTAGGTATCTATTGCTACACAGCAAAATGCCTAAAAAGTTAGCTGGTTAAACCTACAGTAAACATTTATTATCTCACATGGCTTCAGTGGGTCAGGAATTTGAGGAAACTTCAACAGGATGGTTCAGCTCAAGCTTTTTTCATTAGGCTGTGGTTAAGTTATATAGGGGCTGCAGTTCTCTGAGGGCTTCACTAGAGCTGAAGGATCCACATCCCAGATGGCTCCCTCACTCGACAGGCGCATTGGCGCTGGATTTTGATGAGAGATTCACTTCCTCTCCAGGGCTGATTGTGTGTCCTTGCAACATGGTAGCTGATGTCCTGCACGGAAAGTAATCTGAGAGGGGTGAAGCCACAGTGTCTTGTATGACATAGTCTCAGAATTCACACACTGCCATTTCCACCCTAGTCTGTTTTTTGGAGGTGAATCACCAAGTCTGGCCCACATTCAAGGGGACCTAAATTAAGCTTCACCTTTCGAAAAAATGAATGTCAAAAGAAAAAAGAATTTGCATACGTATTTTAAAATCATTACAGGAAAAAAAGTTAAACATCTATTAATGAAAGGCTGGTTCAGTGAACTGTGACTATTATCCCCAAACTTTTTTTTTGTAGCACACCCCTTCAGTAAAAGAAAAAAAAAAAATTTAATACACACTTCTAATATAAAAATATGAATTACAGTCGACACTTGAACAACATGGGTTTGAAGTGCACAGGTCCACTTATATGCAAATCTTTTTCAATAACTATATTGGAAAATTTTGGGAGATTTGCAACAATTTGAAAAAACTCACAAACCACGTAGTTTAGAAATATTGAAAAAGTTAACAAAAAGGTATGTCATGAACGCATAAAATATATGTAGATAGTAGTCTATCCTCAAATAAGGGGAGATATTTAATATAAATTAATAATGTTAATTTTCTTACTGTTTTATAACTTTGCTTTCAAAGAATTACATTATCATGTAGTAATGACTCTCTTTCTCATAATTGGAGAAATTGTGTATCACCCTATCATCACAGGTAAGTGGGTTTTTTTTAATGTAACAATGTTTCCAATCCTGTATTAAGAATATTACTGTTGGAGTTCCCTGGTGGTGCAGTGGTTAAGAATACGCCTGCCAATGCAGGGGACACGGGTTCGATCCCCGGTCCGGGAAGATCCCACATACTGCAGAGCAACTAAGCCCTGTGCCACAACTAAGCTCAGTGCCACAACTACTGAGCCTGCACTGTAGAGCCCACGAGCCACAACTACTGAGCCTGCGTGCCACAATACTGAAACCCGCACGTCTAGAGCCCATGCTCCACAACAAGGGAAGCCACCGCAATAAGAAGCCCACCCACCACAACAAAGAGTAGCCCCCACTCAATGCAACTAGAGAAAGCCCATCCATGTGCAGCAACAAAGACCCAATGCAGCCAAAAATAAATAAATTTTTTAAAAAAGCATATTAATGTAATACTGTATGCCGTAACAACTGTCTAACAATTCATTCATTAGTGTATAGGCTAGGCCACCATGAAGCAATTCTATCACACTGGGCTACCATAAAACAATCACATTGCTGCTTCTTCGTCATCAATGTACAAATCATTATACCTGTAAATAAATATGAATTTCTTTTTCATATTACCTTTTCATTTTTGATGCCTAGTGTTAGTAATACACATAACATCTACACTGTTTTGTATCATATAAGACAATATTGATGTAGGTGCAGATAGACGATTCATCTTGTAAACAGATGACATAAACTTATGGTATCGATAAACACAGTACAGTACTCTAAATGTATTTTCTCTTCCTTACAATTTTCTTAATAGTATTTTCTTTTCTCTAGCTTACTTTATTGTAAGAATACAGTATATGATACATACAAAATATGTGTTTATTTTTTATGGTATTGGTAAGGCTTCTGGTCATCAGTAGGCTATTCGTAGTAAAGTTTGGGGGGAATCAAAAGTTATACATGGATTTTTGACTGTGCAGGGGTTTGGCATCCCTAACCTTCACATTATTCAAGGGTCAACTGTATATTTTCCAATTATATACATATACACTTGACTAATATAGTGTTGGTTTTTTTTGGTGGCACCGTGCGGCATGAGGGATCTCAGTTCCCTGACAAGGGACTGAATCCACGACCCCTGCAGTGGAAGCATGGAGTCTTAACCACTGGACCACCAGGGAAGTCCCTACACTTGGTTAATATAGTATGTGCATTACAAACTATACACCAAAAATTTGTTTTTTTTTTATTTACTTGTTTTTCTTCCATATATATTTTTATACAATTTTTAAAGGTTACACTCCACTTTCGGTTATTACAAAATATTGGCTCTGTTCCCCATGTTGTACAATATATTCTTGATCCTATCTTACACCCAATAGTTTGTACTTCCCACTGCCCACCACTGTATTGCCCCTCCCCCCTTCCCACTGAAACCACTAGTTCGTTCTCTGTATCTGTGAGTCTGCTTCTTTTTGGTTATATTCACTAGTTTGCTGTATTTTTTAGAGTTCCACATGTAAGTGATATCATACAGTATTTGTATGTCTCTGTCTGACTTATTTCACTAAGCATAATACCCTCCAGGTCCATCCATGCTGCTACAAATGGCAAAATTTCATTCTTTTTTATGGCCGTGTAATATTCCCCCACATCTTCTTTATCCATTTCTCTGTTGATGGACACTTAGGAGGCTTCTGTATCTTGGCCATGTGAATAATGCTGCTATGAACATTGGGGGTGCATCTTTTCAAACTAGTGTTTTTGTTTTCTTCAGATATATACCCCAAAGTGGAATTGCTGGATCATACAGTAGTTTTATTTTTAGTTTTTTGAGGAACCTCCATACTGCTTTCCACAGTGGCTGCACCAACTTATATTCTACCAACAGAGTACAAGTGTTCTCTTGTCTCCACATCCTCTCCAACATTTGCAATTTGTTTTCTTTCTGACGATAGCCATTCTGACAGGTGTGAGGTGGTATCTCATTGTGGTTTTGATTGGCACTTCTGTGATGATTAGTGATGTTGAGCATCTTTTCATACGCCTGTCGGCCATCTGCATTTCCCTTTGGAAGAATGTCTATTCAGTTCTTCTGCCCATTTTTCAATTGAGATGTTTGCTTGTTTGATGCTGAGTTATATGAGCTGTTCATGTATGTTGGATATTAATGCCTTATTGGTCATATCATTTACAAATACTTTTTGTAAATAGGTATAACCCTTGTGGAGGGCCATTTGGCAAAATCTACCAAAATTTTAAACGCACATACCCTTCAACTCAGTAATTCCACTTCTAGAAATTTATCCTACAGATATATGCAGATAACATACATCCAAGGTTATTTGTTGCAATATAACTAAAAATAGCAAAAGATTGGTATTAACTTAAATGTGCATTAACAGGTGTCAAGTAAAATAAATTATGGTAAATCCATTCTACATGATACAGCTATTGAAGTGAACAAGAACCTCTTTACATATATGTATATAAGCTCAAAGACATACTAAGTGAAAAAAATAAAAGCAAGGGCAGAACACTGTGTATAGTATGCTACCATTTGGATAAAGAAAGAGGGAAGATATATATTCACATCTGTTTAAGCATATATACAATTACTGGAAAGAGCTATATGAAAATAACTGCCAGTGGGGAGCAAAACTGGACGGCTGACAGAGCACAGGGAGATCAGCTCGGTGCTCTGTGACTGCCTGGAGGGGTGGGATAGGGAGGGAGGGAGGGAGATGCAAGGGGGACAGGATATGGGGATATATGTATATGTATAGCTGATTCACTTTGTTATAAAGCAGAAACTAACACACCATTGTAAAACAATTATACCCCAATAAAGATGTAAAAAAAAAAAAGAGTCATGTACCACAATGTTCATTGCAGCTCTATTTACAATAGCCAGGACATGGAAGCAACCTAAGCATCCATTGACAGATGAACGGATAAAGAAGATGTGGCACATTTATACAATGGAATATTACTCAGCCATAAAAAGAAACGAAACTGAGTTATTCGTAGTGAGGTGAATGGACCCAGAGTCTGTCATACTGAGTGAAGTTAAGTCACTCAGAAGGAGAAAAACAAATACCATATGCTAACACATATATATGGAATCTAAAAAAAAAAAAAAAAACGTTCTGAAGAACCTAAGGCCAGGACAGGAATAAAGAAACAGACGTAGAGAATGGACTTGAGGGAGGGGGAAGGGTAAGCTGGGACGAAGTGAGAGAGGGGCATGGACATATATAAATTACCAATATAAAATAGATAGCTAGTGGGAAGCAGACACGTAGCCCAGGGAGATCAGCTTGGTGTTTTGTGACCACCTAGAGGGGTGGGATAGGGAGGGTGGGAGGGAGATGCAAAACGGAGGGGATATGGGGATATATGTATGTGTATAGCTGATTCACTTTGTTATACAGCAGAAACTAACACACCACTGTAAAGCAATTATACTCCAATAAAGATACTAAAAAAAAAACCGGGATGGCTGGTGGATAGAGGGGGAGGCTGACTTTTCACTCTTTATACTTTTATACCTTTGGATCTTTGATCCATGTTAATGTATTATCCATTAAAATAACATAAGATAGTAAAAAATGATATTGGCTAACAATAGCCACTTGCCTTGTGCTTGACACTCTACTGTTTTACATATTACTTTATTTAATCCACGCATTTTTTAAAATGTTCAATCTCACTCATGATAAAGGAAATGTTAAGTCAAAAGCACACAGAGATAACACTTTTCACTTATCAGATAGGCAAATACCCTAGAGTTTGATAACACACTGTCTTGGCAGGGGGAAACGTCACTTTCAGAGGAGGTCACTGAGACCCAGGGAGGCTAAGACCTCTCTGTAGTCAGGGGTGGGGCTGGAGTATTATCCCAGAAGGTCTGGGCCAGATGCCATGCCACCTCTCCACTAAAGGGTGATCATAGCAACAGTTTTGTTAGAAGACACAGTTGTGATTATTCACTCTTTATAACAGTCGATAATTATCAACATAGATTGATGTTTTCAGTGATGTTACTTAAGAGACTTTATAGATGATATTCAAAAGGAGTCACCAGAAATGCATTGGACCAGCCATCAGGAGATGGTGCTTCCAGCCTGACTCGGCCATCACTTTAAATTCTCTTGGCCTTCATTTCTACATATAGAAGGTGAACAAGGAAATATCTAAGTTTCCTTTCAAAATCCAAACCCATTATGTGCCCCAAGTCAACTGGATTATCACAAGTCCTCCAGCATTTGGGGGTCACCCCTTTCTGCAAAACCAAGTCAGATGGTTTACGTGCCTGCCCCAAGTCGTAACACGGGCTAGCCTCCTCAACCCTTTCCCTTTCCAGAAGTTGTACTTCTAATGTATTGAAGACCACAAGATTCATTTCGCACCCACCCACATGGAAGCCTGCTTCTCTGCTGTTGCCCTACACCTAACAAGCTGTAGTCAGCTTCTGTCCCTTAGCGACCAGGAGCTCAGGAACTGACACCTCTTCCTGGATCCCACCCCAGCACCACTAACACAATAACAGACATTTTTAGGCATTACCAAAAGAATATAAAACAAGCAGAAACGGCTACAAATCAATAAAGAGGGAATGCCCTACTTCTATACAGTATTCAAATCACTTTGCTGCATGAGTGGCTGGGGGCAATGCCTCTTCCTAATAAGGAAACAGGAAAATCCTACTGGCTTCCCCCTTTCCAAGCCCACCGCTAACAATAAAAGTCTTGTTATAAAAGGTACAGTAATTTGTAATTATAAGAGGGAGTTTTAAGGCAGAGAAGTTTGGTTTTAGTCTAAGGGGTTGTTTTTCTCTAAGCTACAAATAGTGGAATGCCCAAGGAGCTGACTACGGGCAAGGGTTCATGAGCTTCCTTATATTTACTCACCCATCCCCTGAAGGTCATAAACTCAATAAAGAAGGAGAAAGCACAGAAAACAGCTCCCCTGTTTCCCCTAATTAAAACATCATCTCTGTAATAGGTGAAAGCAAAGCTTTCAAGTTTCCATGTGATTTAAAATCCCTTTTATCAATAGTGAGACAGAGAGCAAGAAAATTTACACACCCTTGGGGCAAGACAGTGAAAATATATTACTCTCCTGTGCAGGTAGATGTAAATTGCCACTGGTGATTTTTTTACATACAGATGTAGAAATAAATGCACAGGCCAAACCTGTTACTAACACTACAGGGCATACTGGATATCTTTCCCAGGACTGAAACAGTCTCAAGTCCTGTGTTAACAATGGTAGGAACAATTTCATTACATCAGCAGCAATTTAGAGTTAGTCTCTCCAAATCATTTAAAATGACCACAAGGAGAAGTTGAAAAGCAAAAGAGTTGCCTACATGGCATCTTTCAGATCTTCAGTGATATTAGGGGTCTCTCCAACTACCTCCAGTACTCTATATTATTTTGCATGTAGTCTCCAGATACCTGCCTAAATAATGGTGAGCAGTGTAAGTTCTAGTATTGCCACTCACAACTGTTTTAAATTACTTGGGTCCATTCTGACACAGTACCTGCCATTCTCCATGACTTGAACAGTTGAAAAGATAATTATGTCAGGAAAACTAATGGCTCTGTTTTTCTCACTTGGGGGATTAAAAGTACCTATTTTCCTGGCCTCAACACCTTACCCTCCAACCTGCCAATAAAAATATTCTATATTTCCTTCAGAATTCGTCAGGCTTTCCTGGCCTTTCCAGGTGCTCCTAAACCTATGTTTAGTAATTTTCCAAAGGAGAACGTGCTATATCGTCCCATGACCCGTGGATTCAAACATGGGTGTGAGGTCCAGTGTTCTAGAAAAGATGGGCACGGGCCAGATCACCTGGAGTGATCCTGGAGTCAAGCCTGGGGTTAAGGCACTCCCTTTCTCCCACCTCAGGGCCCTGGCAAGACAGCTGTCATCTTGAAGCCACCGCTTCATCAGTGACAGGAAGCACTAGGCCTCTTGTCAGTTGGGGTCCAACACACAGTGTCTGAGCCACCTCTCTGACGCAGACGGTGCTGCTGAGGCAATCAGAATGCTTTTAGCACAACAAGAGGTAGAATGGTGTCTGCGTCAGAAGCTCAGCTGCCTGCCAGCTGTGTAATCTTGATGGAGTCACCATTTTCTCAATTAAAGTGGGGATAGGGGCTTCCCTGGTAGCGCAATGGTTGAGAGCCCGCCTGCCGATGCAGGGGACACGGGTTCGTGCCCCGGTCCGGGAAGATCCCACATGCCGCGGAGCGGCTGGGCCCGTGAGCCATGGCCGCTGAGCCTGCGCGTCCGGAGCCTGTGCTCCGCAACGGGAGAGGCCAAGGCAGTGAGAGGCCCGCGTACCGCAAAAAAAAAAACAGGCAGCAGGTATGTAGGTTCAGGGAGTGTAATTATCCACCGTAATAAACTAGGTATGCTACAACAGCCATGGATCTCCTCCTCAGTAACTTATCTAATTCCATCTGAAATGGTTTTCTAAGAATGGGGAAATGTAACCATTCCTTTAACTCTCTCTTTGCTCCTTATCCAAATCAGCGGTTTGAATGGATGGGGTAGCTCATGATGTAAATGATGCAAATAGATGATCTTCAATGAACTCTGATCTTCACTTCCAGAGCCTGACTGGACAGCAGAGTCAAATCCCCTCCTTAATAAATATTAAAAGGGGTGTAGGTCTGATCATTCCCTGTCACCCACTATACAAGATGAGGCTACTTCATTGCTAATTGTCCTCAGCTTTGGGCTTTTAAACCAAAATTATGAGATAGTAGGAAATATCTCATTTGATATCCTGTTTTGCCCTGGTGACTTCTGTTTTTTTCATTTTAATGACATTTATTGTTTTTTTTCTAACTTTACAAGCAATACCTGTTCAACGCAGACAACTAGAAATACATAAAAGCATAAAGTAAAAAATAACATTACCCATAATCCCCACCCTCTAGAGATAACCATCACTAGCATTTTGATGCACTTCCTCCCAATGTCTACATATTTTTACATTGGAGTATACTTGACCTACAATACTATGTTTGTTCCAGGCACACAACATAGTGATTTGATATTTCTAAACATTACAAAGTGATCACCATGATATGTCTAGTCCTACTAACTTCTTTACCTTCCAATGCATTTGGAAATTCCAGGTCATCAGCAAAATGTCAGTAAAACTATACACAATGAAAGAAGGAACCCTGGAAAGTTCCTTTTGGGGTCAGTCAGCAGGGGAAATAGCATAGCATTGAACGTTAAGAACGGCCACTGATCTAATTTAACCAAAGGCAAGTTGTCTTAACTCAGAACATCCCAGAAAGAGTAAATGAGAAATAAAATTGACTTGATTCATTGTGGCAGCCAACAGATAGATTTTGGTTTCTTTTCCTCCTGTCCTACAGGATAATCTTTTTTTAAGGCAAAGAAAAAAATGTAGATGAAAGGAGCAAGGTAAATCCCACATCAATTTTTAAATAAATTCCCTACTTTGTCCAAAAGGAGTGCTGAGTTCACAACGGCATAAGAAAACTAGAATAAATACTGGACAGTTGAAAATGTAATCAATTAGCAATGCCCTTGAAGGCCACAGCATACTGAGTAACTAACTCTCAGCAGGACTTTGTGAAAAGCAAGTTCAGTCAGGAAGCAAACATCCCCTCATCCTCTCCTCCCATGGGGACAGACCAAGGAGAGATGATGAATTGGCTCTTGACTTGTGACAGGTTTTTTTCTTATTCTGTTATACACGAGGTAATAAGGTAGTGATCAAGGCTGCCTCCAGCCTTTGGGTTTAAAATATACCCACAGTGGGACTTCCCTGGTAGCGCAGTGGTTAAGAATCCGCCTGCCAATGCAGGGGACACAGGTTCGAGCCCTGGTCTGGGAAGATCCCACATGCTGAGGAGCAAGTAAGCCCATGAGCCACAACTACTGAGCCCACGCACCTAGAGCCCGTGCTCTGCAACAAGAGAAGCCACCACAATGAGAAGCCCGTGCACCGCAACGCTGCTCACGACGACTACAGAAAGCCCACGCGCAGCAACAAAGACACAATACAGCCAAAAATAAACTTTAAAAATAAATAAATTTATAAAAAAAAAATAAATCTATACCTAAGCTCACACAATACAATAAGAAGTTGATTATTTGCCATTAGTTTAGAAAACACAATGTCATATGCCTTGGATTTGGAGTTTATACATTTATCATTTCCTACACAAGATATACTGACAACTCTCACTTCTGATAATTTTAAAAAATTATGAATGTCTTCTATGTGTAGCACAATGATCAATTTTACCTTACAAAATACAATTTGCTGCCCACACATTACCATTTTATCTGGCCATTTAACTACAGATAATGATCCTTTAAGAATCAAGCCCACAACCTGGAGATTTTCTATCACATGTTCCTTTGGACCCTTGCAAAAACAATATAGAACGCCTGCAGTGTAAAATTAGGCCAAAACTTAATTATCTTGCAGCCTGTTTCCTGAGTTTAATTAACTTTTCTGAGTGGTTTCTACTGCAGTGAGGACTAGGCCCATTTTGTATTATTTAGTATCATAATTTCTCTCCTCTCTCAGTTCCAAGGACACCACAAGCTCCCTCCAGTCCTAATTGCCATGGCAAATGCAGATATGAGAACTGCAAAACAGCTATAACCAAAATGAAGGATGTGCTGCTATGCATACTAACATAGGGACGGAAATCTGTGTGTGTGTGACCTCTGATCCCTTCTGGCCTCTAAATGAACTGACTTTAAATATTTAATTACCTTGTTAAGTAAATTCAGATTATGGATTCAAATCCTCGTCATCACGGATCATCAGGCTGTTTCAGAAGAATAAATTGAGGCCAGGCCAACAGCTTTTTATAAACTAGAATATCATGCACGTTTATAGTTTAAACTGTCCTCCTTCTCCATGCCTGTGAACACTGCTTTTCTGGACCTTGAGAGGGCTGGAAGTGGCAAGACATTCTGCATCTGGAAAGCATCTGAACCACGCCCCACGAGTAGTGGAGCGAATGTGGCCTTTGGAGCCCAACAGATTAAAATCAATCCAGGCTGTTTCATTATTTGCTCTGTAGCCACTGGCAAGTTACTAAGTCTCTCAGCCTAGACTGTCCTGCTGTTAAATGCAGGTAAAGGTAGGTAAATGCCTCATTGGGGGTTTGATGATTAAGTGAGATAACCAGTGAGTTACCTCACCTTCCCCTTCCCGCGTATAAAGCGTTTTAGGGAAGAAAACCGTTTCCCTCCAGAGAGAGTTGTCAGCTGACTTTTAACATGTCAATATGCTTTGTGAATGCCTGAGAGCAGATATGAACAGGAAGTCGGACTTGAAGGAGGACAGGGCCTCTGTTGAGACAGGTAAGAACAAAAAGACTAGAGGAAAGTTTGCAAAGACCTAAACATTGTTTGTAACAAAAAATAAACAAACGGGGCTTCCCTGGTGGTGCAGTGGTTGAGAGTCCGTCTGCTGATGCAGGGGACACGGGTTCGTGCCCTGGTCTGGGAAGAGCCCACATGCCGTGGATAGGCTGGGCCCGTGAGCCATGGCCGCTGAGCCTGTGTGTCCGGAGCCTGTGCTCCGGAACGGAAGAGGCCACAACAGTGAGAGACCCGCATACCGCAAAAAAAATAAAAAATAAACAAACGGAAAATCAGTAGAGGGAGAGAGGAAGAAAAAAAAGAACATAAAACAACCAGAATATTCTGATATAAAGTGCAAGAAAGAGGGAGAGTCTATGACAAAAACCGAGGAGAAACCAGAAAGAAAACAGGAGCACTCCTAGGTCACCTCACAACTGTGCTGCCAATCTGCCCAGAGCCTGTCTTCACTCCACAGGGCTAGGAAGCAACTGAAGGTCGGTACTGGGAGATGCTGTAACTTTTTGATGCCACCAGGTACCTTGTGCCTACCTACCTCTCCACTCATTCACTGATTCCCGCTGCTGGTCCAGTCAGACAGCTGAGATTTTTCCTTGTTTTAAGTGCATGTTACATCCTTAGTTCTGTAATGGGGAAGAGTGGCCTACCACTGTCCTGGGTCAGAGGGACAACCTGACCTGGCTCCATTCAGTCACTCCTTGGTCCCTCCTTAGCTAGCCCCGGAGAACTCCCCTTCCACACCAACATCCATCTTTTAACAGTCCAGGACCCCACTCCCCCTCCAGGTAAAACGAGGCATGCTTAAGACTGTTCTGATCCATGGAAAGGGGCATATCCACTCAAGAAGGAGGGGACTCAGATTGATGACAACAGTGACAGGAAGCCACCGGCCAAGTGAGGTCCTCATGTGAGAGAAAACAAAAGGACAATCACTATAGATCTTAGGCTCCAGTGACCAGCGATGCTACAACTTTGGCTGACACAAAGGATAATGGCTGATACTTGTAATGTTCCATCCTAAGCTTACAAGGGCTGTTGTTCAGACTGCAAAATACTAAGTGTCTCGGGAAAGACACTGTTGCCCCGTGCTAAGTGTCCCAGACGTGAGGATGCTGGGGTTGATCTAGGCCAAGACGTGACAATAACCAGGGCAATGACGTGCATTGAGGTCCTGGCATTTTTGTTACTGTTGCTGTTACTGTTCTCACATCATCTCATAGACCAGGAAGAATTTCTCTCCACATATTCATCTTCTTGCTGTTTTCATTCAGAATTTTTAAATCTACCATGTCCAGGGAAACAATCATCAATAATGAGCCTAATATCTGATTTCATTCTTCAAAAACACAAAAGACTCCTGGAAAACAGAAGGCTTATATTTTTCTCATATTTAGTCCATAACCTTGGCCATCACAGGCCCTCACAATCCATGTACCAGTCCTTATTTTACATTGAAATGTAAAAACTTAGCCTTGAGGTTATTCTGAGCCACAGAGGACTTTGTACCTGAAGGCCTCCCGCCTGCGCCTCGTTCCCCAGCCTCCCACGCGCTCCACTGCACAGGCCTTAAATCATCCTGCACACCCTGCTCTTGTACCTGCCAACATCATCCACTGTCTAAATGCAGCGAGCAGCTGTTTATTTACAATTAGATCTGCCAGCTGGAAAGCAAACATTCTACGTTACCGAATCAATCAATGTTACGCGGAGAGAGAAAAAAATCAGGTAGAGCATGAAATGGAGGACAGGAACATTACATTATATTGCAGCTGTCCTTGTCCAATGCCATTAGATGTTCTCAGCACCAAAAATTCATATAACTACAGTCTGTGATCAGCCGTCTTCCAGTCACAGATTTGACACATAAGAAATACAGCCTACCAGAAGGGAAGATTTGGGCGTTGGAAGCCCATAGCTTTCATCTGATGACATGGACAACACCGTCCTAAGGGGTGGGTCTCTATCATGGAATCAAGGGCTTCTGCCCTAAATTATGTTTATCATTTTTGTTTCCTCTTTTATTCAAGTAGTGATTACAGCTGAATCACACATATTGATATTGGGCTTTCAAAATAACATATTACCATGTTGATTATTTGCGGGTACTTCTCTCATTTTGGAAATCTCAAATATTGATGAGTAATTCCTCCTCTTCTTAAGTGGTCCTGCATAAATAATCCTCCCATTTTCATTGGTTTACATTTTTACTGATGTTCATGACCTTGATTTGAGTTTGGCTGTTAATTCACAAAGCATAAGTTAAAACACATATGACTGGTTTAGACCTCAAAATTAGTAAAGCGTAAGAGAGTAACAATTTGATAGGAATACGGCAACAAAAGCATAGCAATATGGCTTGTTTAAATTGGTGTTCAAATGGTGAGCCTCTTTCTTTATCTGCAGGATTTTTGTTTGGTTTATGTTGTTCCAATTTTTTTTTTTTTTTGCTAGTAATTGATGGGGGGAAAAAGTCTATGAATTATTAAAGTGGAGGGTCACTAAGCATGAGATTCCAGTACACAACCCAACATTTCTAACCCACAAAAATTCCTTAAGAATGCATTCATACGTGTCAGTGCCCTCTAAAACTCACTGCAGTTTGATTGCACAGCACTTCAAGTAAATGCTATAAATGTCCTTCTCTGGCCCTGGTGTGCTATGAATTTAAAGGTTTCCCCTCTCTGTGTGCTGCTGATAGGAAACTCTATTGCACTTGGTGTAAATGCAGAAACATCTGTTACCGCCACTAACCGCTTATTGGAAATGAACAACCAAGGCTGCTGCAGACCCCCTCTGCCCTCATTAGAAAATATGCTGGCAGTCAACAGAAATACAGTAAAACTTAGAGTGCATAAGGAATCAGGAAAAGACAGTGAAGACCTTCAGGAAGATAAATAAACCACTCTCAGCCAAGTAGTAGGAGTGGCCATCAGTAGACCCAGAGCCTTCATTAAGAGCTCCCCATGTTGCATATATGCAGTCCCAGACGCCACACTTTTCATCCAACTACTTCAACCCTAAAGGTGGTAATCTACTTTGCTGCTGTCTGGTTCAGTTAATGTTCCAAAGTACCTTATAACACTGAGCTTCCCAGAGTACACAGAAGAGGACATAGTTTAAAATTATAACCACATGCTGGGAGAGTGATAGGTTGGAGATGTATGTAGATAAACTTACAGAAGGGACAGACTGAAGGAAAGGCAATCAGACCATCACAGGACCCCTCTGGGTATGAGGGTTTAAGGTCCTGAACTAAAGTGAGATCCATAAAAATGGAGAGAGAACAGTCCCAATGGTACAGAGACTATAATAGCCACAGAGTACAAACCATGGGGCAGTTTGTACTCCCCCTGTTTGCCTCCCTGTTCCTGAGACCAAATATGAATGGACTGAGATGAAGCCTTTTTCTCTCTCACAACAGCTCACTAAGCACAAATTCTGTATGACCTACTCTAAGTCATTGTGCTGTTATGGTTCCCTTCATTCTTTTTTTTTTTGTTTTGCACCTGGAAGAATCCCTCTTTCCCTCCCATGTTCCATACTAATTTCCTCCCCGATGACATCCAAGTAACAACATCATATTGGTTTGGATTATTTGGTTGAATGCAACAAAATGTTTCTGGCTAAATTTAGGAAAGAAAATAATTTTTAACTGTTTTTGAAGGAAACGAGGTAGTACATCAAATGGAAGGGCAAGATGAGCAGCCAGGTCTCAGGAAGGATGAAAACCAGGGTAAGGCTGGGAAAATAATGGACGGTCTCCTCAGAATCACCAGAAGATGAGTCAAATCCAACTATTTTCGATATTATGTCATTCTACTCAGATTGAGATTCCCATGGAGACTGCGTGGAGTGGGGGAGTGCAAGGTCCCCAAAGCTGGTACCAAAGGAAGGTAGACTGGAGGCTGGGAAGGCATCACCAGTGGCCATCCACCACAGCTGTACGTAGATGCACTTGTACGTGGATGCACTCGTACATGCAGCAACGGCATGAAGCTTAGAGCAATGACATATCAGGGTCTGCTCCTAAAAGCACAAGGCTTCATTCTGTGGCGAAACACATTCTGCTTCAACACCTGCATTTGGTGCATTTTGTTCCTTCCTTTAACATAGAAATTTCTCACTTCCATATCTAACTTTCAGACTGAACATCCCCTGGCTTTAATTCTCCACTCTTGCCCATTAAGTAGTTCTGATTAATTTCTATTTATCATGAAGAAAAAGCAATATAAGGCTACAGGAAAGGTCTCAAAAATAGGCATTTTCAACCACATCAATGTTGCCCATAACAACTTTCTATGATGATGGAAGCATTCTATAACCGGGCTGTCCAATATGGAAGCCATTGGCCATGTATGGCTATTGACCACTTAACATGTGACTAGTAAGACTGAGAAACTGAATTGTATTTATTGATATTTTCAATTAATTTAAATATAAATCTAAATATGCAAATGTGGGTAGTAGCTACAATATTAGACAGTACAGAATAGATATATCATCTCCAAGAAATTCCTTGTTCTATTTATTTGGAATCTACGTGGCTTTTACGTCCTGCCACACTCATGTGTGCCATGCATGTAGGATGTTAAAAGCCAAATTAAATATTTTTCTGAGAAAGTTAAAAGGAACTCTGAACCCATTGTATAAATATGACAAGTAAGGCACCTGTGGCTAAATGACTTGCATCAGGTCACCCAAAGTTGAAACCATTCCCAGGTAAATACACAAAGCTGCAGGAAGTCCTGAACTCATGATCTGGGTCTCCCTAAGCATGTGACCTTGGGCAAGCCAGCTTCCTCTTTCACTTCTTGGGAGGAAAGGGGGTAGACTAGATACTTTCACGTCCCTTTAACAACACTAAAAGCCTTAATTTCAATTTTTCTCCCATTAAAATCTAGAAGCTGTAGACACAGTCCAGGCTGGTGAGTAAAACTTGCCTGGTGAGACCTGGAGCAAACTGAACAACATACACTGTAGACAGTCATACAGCTGGGAATGTTAGCCCATCATCTGGAGATGCTGATTTCCAAAAAGACCTCAGAAATCCTTTTTTTATCGTTGGAGTCTAAAGCAATTTTTAACAAAATCTCTGTGAGCTAAACAAATCTCATCTGAGGGCAGGGTGTGACATAGCTTGCTTCAGATAGGTTATAGCTAAAAACCTGGAGCTCTCAAACTGTCCCTTCAAGTGCCCCCCACTTCAGAATTTTCTGATGTTCTTCACACCCCCATATTGTTCTCTGTTTAAAGCTCCTATTCTCTATTTCCAAGCTCCTCCTCTGGGTTCCAAACAGGATTTAAGTTAAACTACCGATTGTTAGATTAAGCCACAATCAGACACTGCTCTGATTGTGAAGGTGGCTTTGTTTCTAATAATAACCAGCACAGAGAGAAAAGTTATCATAATGTGTCAATGATAACTGGCAGATGCCCCAACTCTCTTCTATCATTTGTGATGCTATGAAGGGAATTCAAGTCTTTTTTGATTCATTAACTTTGTGTTTTATGGGAAATACATTCAACTCATTCTCAGATAAAATTGCAAATAATTACTGTCTCGAAAATTTAACCTTTCCCTGAAGCAGTACTTACGTGTCATCGCCACATATCTTACTGCAGTAAAAGAGCATAAACACCAGGTGGCAGCATTGTATCATTAAAGCTGCTCAGACCTTGAAATTGCGGTATGTTTATAAATCTTCTTGCCTTCTAGATCTCTTCTCAGCTGATAAACTTCTTTAGAATTTATTTTTAATCAATTATTGTTATTTGAAATTTATTGTTATGATGGATTAGCCATTAACCTGAAATAGGCCTTAAATTTTTGGAATGTTCAGTTACCAACAACTTTGGGTTTAAATGGTATAAAACTGCCTAAGGAAAAATTTTTAAATGAATTTGTTTTAAGCAGTGCCCTTGCTTATTTCTAACCTTATTTGAGTTATAGGCTCCTGGTAATGATGAATATTGCATTTTGGAAGAGAAATTCTGGATGGTTAAGATTCATGTCTGGAATCCCAATACTGCATATTAGCTCAGGAAACAGCCTAGATAATAAGCAAAGAATCTCTTTTAAAATCCAGTAGTTGCACTTCTATGTATTCTGGAAATAAAGCCTAAATTCAGATCTCAACTGTAATGCTTAAAAACTGCTCTCCAGCCAACTGAGAATCAGTCTTTTCTTCCATCCCCCCAACCCACCCCCACCCCACACCCCACCCCCGCCATCACGCACTCATCCTCAACTTTGTTTTCAGTCTGCCACAGGAAACCACCTTCTCCTTGCAATTGAAAGAAAATATGTATTTTACCACAATAAAAAAATTGTGTATGTGTGTGTAAATAGAAAGATAGATATCCATTATGCCATTTTCTAGTTAACAAGTAACAATAATTCCTTAATATCATCAAATATCCAGAAGGTATTCTAATTTTCAATTGTTTCATTAATGTCCTCAATTCTTTAAAAAAACAAAACAATTTTGCACACATTTGATGCTTGCTGGCCCTCCCCTTACACAGTTACATCTGGCTGAAGTCTCACATTTGGACCAGGGAATCCCTTGTTAGGAGGAGCAGGGCCAAGACCAGAAGAAGGTTTTACCTTGGGCTGTCTGACCCTGAGGGCTAACTCCCAAAGTGACCTCTCCCAAATCTCCCCCATCTCCATTCTTTTTTTTTTTTTTTTTTTTTTTTGCGGTATGCGGGCCTCTCACTGTGCTCTGGACGCGCAGGCTCAGCGGCCATGGCTCACAGACCCAGCCGTTCCACAGCATGCGGGATCCTCCCGGACCGGGGCACGAACCCGTGTCCCCTGCATCGGCAGGCAGACTCTCAACCACTGCGTCACCAGGGAAGCCCCCCGCCCCATCTCCATTCTTAGAGGAGGCACAGAAGCAAATTCCTGGCAATTGTAGAGTAGCCATTTTTATCCCGGATTCCAACAATCATGAGTTCAAAGATAACTCTCAGAGCACGCTGATACAAATTAGCAATATTTTAATTATAAAGAGAAAACCATCTCTCTCTTTTCTTCTTTTACTCTCTTTTCATTTAATGAGTCAAGAAGCTAATACATTGACTCATTCATTCTTGCCAGTCCTACAAGCCCCTTAGAAAGTTAAGGAAGTTATGAACTCTCTCTACACACACAAAAAAAGTTGACGTGCCCTCGAACAAAGAGTAAGTATTTTCAGAGGGCTGAGGGATCAAGGACCCACCGCTGGCCCCAGGGTAAGACTCTGGCACTTTCAACCTCTGTGGCCTGTGAGAGTTGTGCTTTGCACATAGGACAGTGAAAGAAAGCCTTAAGCCAAGCAGGCTGACAACCTCTCCTCAAACTAAACACCATTTCCTAGCAGGTTTGTTTGTTGTTTGCTTGTCATTTTATTTTGTATTGTTCTGTTTTCTCCACACAAGGCCTGCGGGGGATCTGTATCGTGTCTGAGAGCCATACAGAAAACCGTATCCAGGAAAGCAAGTCAGAAAGCCAAGGCAAAGTGCCAAGCTCTCAGATGTTGTCGGTGGGTGACAAAATTGGGCCACACATTCCACACGGCAGTTTGGAAATCTACCAAGAGCCTTCACATTCTGCACATGCCTTGAACTGGCAATCCCAATTCTAGAAATTTATCCTAAGGAGATAATTGTGACTGTGCAGGTGATATAGCCAAAAGGGTAGTCCTTAGAAATAAACTGTCTGACCATGCTGAAAACATTAAACTAATTATGCTACATCCATTACACAAAATAATATTCAGTCTTTTATACTGGTTTGATAAAGGTTAGGGATAATATGGAAATGTGTTTGCTATATTAAGTAGGAAAAGCAGATTCTAAAATAGTTTATGCTGTATGACTCTTTTTGATAACATATCCTGGAATGATATACACAAAATGGCTAATAAATGATTGATGCCTCCAGATGATAGAATTATGGTTGGTTTTATATTTTCTCCCTTTTTTCCTTTGATTCTTATTTTTTCTCACCTGTATTTTTCTATAATAAATACATATTGCTGTATAATAAAGAAAAGTTAATAAGTATGTTCCAGACATAAGTACAGTCTGAAGATCCTTGCTCATTAAGGTCAATGGCCCAGAGAACAGGAAATTTGGAAAGAAAGAGAGGTAGGCACTTGTCAGGCATAAGCAAGGAGATTGAAACCAAGGCAACCCCTATCCCACACAGCAAGGTTTCAAGGTAGAGGCCAGAAAGGAGAAATCCCAAGAGCCACAGGTCATGTCAGAGACCAGAGATGCTGCAGGTAAACAGATGTGATAATATTGACACCTACCCACCCCCTTATTTTCTCCTTCTCCTGAAGTGATTCTTGATACATAAACTCTCTTTGTGTGAAGCTAATAAGGAAATAAATCTGAGTTTCTAGAGCTTTATAAAAAGTGGCTCCCAAAGTCTTAACCTGGGGAAAAGAAAATTTTTATTTTTGCATGCATATCCCTGCCCAAGTCCAGAGAAAACTGCCATGTATAGAGGAGAGAACTCAGCCCTTTCCCAGATAAGGAAGATTAATAGCAGGCTCCAGCTTTTCTGTCAATGGTACTTTTAAAAAAAGGTACTTTGTTTTATGTAGAAACATTTGAACCTATTCCTTTGTAAGTCTGAGCACTTTTAACTCAGACACATATTAAATTCTCAGAATAGGTCCCTTAGATTTGTGGGCCTCGATTGATTTTTCTCCTATAATCCATGTTTCTAGTCTTGTCTGCCTTTTCACAATGGGCTCGGGTGCTCGAAGACTTCATCTTCAAAGCATGGATCTCTGCAGAGACGATCCATAAACCCATCAATGACACTCTCTTTTAAAAAAAAAAAAAAATCAAGAATTCCTCATTTCCATGAGTTAAAGATTATCCCTTGTGAAAACATTAGCTAGGACCAAAAACTCAGTGTCAACATTATGGGTATAGTAATTTGACTTACATTTTGAGCTCCCATTTTGCTAAGATGGTAAAAATTCAGTTGTTATTAATTGGGAATTCCATCCTTTTCATTAGTTGTATCTATGTTTGGAAGAGATTATATAAAGCCAAGGCCGTGAGAGGCGTGCTCCTGGCTCTTGCATCATCCGCCATGAAGGTATCCCCCAGGCTGTTCCCAGCTGCCCCAGGGCTGGCAGGAAGGAACTTCCACAAACTTCGACTCACTTTGTCTGGGTTTCCAGGAAGTTCATCAACCTTGTGCCAATGGTTGTCTCCTCAAACCAAATATCCAATGGTCTAGCCACGTCTGATGAATTCCATGAAGGAGGGAATCTTTACCCTAGACAGAAAAAGAAAAAAAAAAAAAATCATTCTGTGGATTCCACAGCGAGTATCTATTGTTTTCTTTACGCACGTGTTTTTCCTAGGTCTTTTTGTACCAGAAGGCTAGTTTTAACTCGTCTTTATTCAACTCTCTGAAATCTTCCAATTTTTTTTACATTTTAATGATTCTAAATTACACACTCTGGAGTATGATTAATTTAAACTTAGCATGTACTTATCTGGCTTTAAGTCACATGGGTATGTATGCCATCTTCCCAAATAGATATATTATCCCAAGCCTAGCACTAGGAACTTTATAGGACATTTTTGTGCCTCTGTTCCCCTGTCAATTCACACTGTAGTAAATGTTCAATAATCACAGGCCATGCTGTGATTCCCTTGTGGCTAAGGCAGCAGCAGAGAGCACCCATCCAGAGTGTGGCCAGTGAACTATCAGGGTTGGGTTTGAACACCAGCTCTGCCACACTAACTGGGCAATCTTGAGCAAATTACTTGTGTTCTCCCTGCCTTCGTTTCCTCTTCCGAAGAACGAAGTAATAATAGTATCCATCATGTAGAGTTGTTTAAAGGATTAAATAACATAATGTACATCAAGTACACAGAAAAGTGTGCAGCCACAAATATAGGCCATTTTTAACGTTTCCATGAAATCAGGTTATAAATCAGACCATTATAAAAGGAATCATGTTTTCTCACTCCACAGAAGCGCTACACACCTGTATACTTTTCTTGGTTTTGGGGCTTGTAAAGGATTGGGTGTGTTTTTTCATTTGTACAAAGACTAGCATTAAATGGACTAATGGCTAGACCAGAAAAATTCTACAGAAACAAAAATGTAAACCTTTGCAATTAATCAAAATAGTAATATGACTCAAATTCCATACTAATACACCAACCAAACCTCTATTTCTGGCAGTAAGTAAAACTTCATCTTAACAAATCTTGCCACCAACACCCCACTCTCACTAGATGGCAATGCCCATATATACCAGGAGTGTCTAAATCTAAAAAGACCCATATAAAGGAAAAGGCAATAATTGTGCATGCCTTCACTTAACAGCACACCTCCAGAGGGGAAAAACTCATATATCTTATATAGAGTGTACCAGACTGGTGAGGAGGGCTTACCCTTTTGACAAAGACCCTAAGGAATTATAATTTGCAAGATATAGTCCTTTGACAATTTGGATACTGACTCTTTCAGGTTTGCAATATACAACGTTGGGGTTTTTGCCTTCTGAACTCTCCTATGAAAAAGTCACCACTCAGAGACAAGCAAGGGCTTCTTAGCCAGGTAACTATGTGTGTGTTGATTTAAAATCCCTCCAAAGATAACCCTCTCTGCTGTGAAGATGCCTTCTTAGCACTGCACAATCCATTCATCATCCTTAGCTTCTGCTGAAAAAAAGTTAGCTGTTCACCTCTCTCTAAAGATCAAATCCACTGTGTTTGGGACAAATTGCTTCCTTCTTAGAACTTCAGAAAAATATAGTTACTTCTAAGTCCTAATGAAGATATATTACTTCAAAAGCTATAAAACAGAACTCCCAGATACAGCTTTTGAGTGAATCCCAAGAAAGGTCAGTTAGGTTGTAGACATAAGAGGTTTCTGCTGCCGCAAATCAATCCCTTAAAGTGTTCCTCCAAGATCTCTGCAGTCTGCGCTAACCAGCAGCCTTGGAGGGTCAAGGAAGGGCCATCCGCTGGAAACGACTTGCATCTCTGATATGGCAACAGAACAATGAGATGATTTTTTTTCCTTAAAGGAGGACACTTCTACACTCCTTTCATTCAATATGTTCAGAGGGGAGGACCAAAATGGCAGCAGGGAATGCTTTCCACAAAAGATGCAATACCAATTCTCTTTACTCAAGCCCTTAGAGGGGAAGTAGCTAAGAGTTTTCTACCAGACAAGGAGACACTCAGAGACATCAAGGTCCAGAAGAGTTCAAATCTCCTCCACTCAATCAGGTACAAAGATACCACTTTGAAAGACATATACCAGCTCCCTCTTTTCTCCGAGAACTTCAAAGTGGTGTACATCCCAGTCGGAGGTCTTCACAGCACCTTTATGGAAAAGTGAGGGGGAAATAAAGGGCGATCCTGAGCAATTTTCAAAAGGCCATTCAGCAAGACAGTGGCAGATAAGGAAATAGTCTTCCTGATTCTGATAACTCTATTTCATTTTCTCTAACACAAAAACTGACCCTGGGGGCCCAACCATTAGATGACCACAGTAACACAAATTGTTCTTTTTAAGAAACCCAGCTGAAAATATTATGGGAAAAGCAAAATATCATCTCAACAGGGTCTTTACTGTCCTTAAGATACTCCAGGCCCCAGTAATCTCTCCTGACTCTGGGAAGCAGAGTCAGGTCAGTGGTTTTCAAACTGGGTTCCGTGGAGCCCCTTTAGAGAGCGCTGGGTGAGTAAGAAGAGCCATATGGAGTTCTGCCTTTCCACCCCAACTTCAGCCAGAAAATCTCTAAGTTTATCTGCTCAAAGGGTTCCATGATTTTTAAATATCTTTTAACAATCTAGGATTACTCTATACCTTTAAAAATGAAGGAACAGGGCTTCCTTGGTGGCGCAGTGGTTAAGAATCCGCCTGCCAACGCAGGGCACACGGGTTCGAGCCCTGGTCCGGGAAGATCCCACATGCCGCGGAGCAACTAAGCCCGTGCGCCACAACTACTGAGCCTGCGCTCTAGAGCCCACGAGCCACA